>NW_026889929.1:0-34129 GCF_033153115.1 Saccostrea echinata
TTTTGCTTGCCAGTATAATGCTATTTTTCCCGATCTGTAATGAATATTCAATGTAATAAAGCAGAGTTTCATAAAAATCTGTCTCAAGGTAGGAAAAATATTGGCGACACTCGGTGACAGGGGTGTTCGCGGTGAACACGGATTTCTAAAAATATGGCAAAAGTTGAACTGTATGTAATGATCTTGCGCGTTGAACTTTTGTTGTTTTTTCGTCTCAGATTTTAATTAATGCATACTGATTACATAAGGATTAAAAATTATTTAAAATATGTTTGCTTTTTATAACAGGGCGAAAGAAGTAGTCTTTTGTCATAAGGAAGGGGGGTGGGGGTTTAAAAGAGCATTGAAATAATACATATTATTGAAATATCATGGCGTTTTCTGCTTAATTACGATTGTTTTGCCTAAATAATTCTTTTTACGAACTAGATTTCTTTATCTGTTACCACTGTGTTCCAAATTAACGGATATTTACACATATTCAGAATTTTTATTTTGCTCCGGGTTTAGTCTAAATTCTTTAAATTGATAGATTTTGAAATTGTTTATGAGTAAATAATGTTAACGAGTGTGATGGCAAGGTATTTGTTAAAGTGTCCTCTAATTTTCATGCATTTCTCTCAACCCGATACATCGAAATCAGGCCCTTGTGTGGTCAAGATAAATTATTTTAGAGGAAATCTGGACTAATTTTCTATGCTCCATTAAACGCGAACGAACAGCAATGACGGTCAAAAAATGCCATTATTTCTCATTTTCCGTCTAAACTCACGAAATTAAACCTTAAATTATAGACTACAATATTTCGAAGTATAAAATCTGCTTTTACTGCAGGTTGCACAACAGTATTAAATTTTGCTATATATTCTTACCAAAAATGCGCAACTTTGAGTAGATGGTATTAATTGAAAACAAACTTTTGAGAAGTTTCCTTTTCAGATCTTGTAAAACAATTCTTTATAAAGATTTTAGTACCAAAAAATACATAGCCATCCAGCAAGGCACGCAAGTTTGTCTCGCTCGAAGTCGAGCAGGTGCTTGAAAATCAAGTCCAGGACCTAATCACTCCCCACTCAAATACAGTATATAGAAAATTCAGCACGCCCTAAATTTTAATGAATCTAGTCAATATAGGAAGTTTACATATTGTTTTTCATCTCATAAAAAAATTCAGCTCCAGTCTCGTGTTAAAATGCCCGAATCGGAAGGGAAGATTCAGGAATTATTTTTGCGTCAGCCATGATTTGACGTGAACCTCAAGTGAAATACTGTTACGACACCTGCAATAAGAGTGAAAAATTTTTGCTTGCCAGTATAATGCTATTTTCCCGATCTGTAATGAATATTCAATGTAATAAAGCAAGTTTCATAAAAATCTGTCTCAAGGTAGGAAAAATATTGGCGACACTCGGTGACAGGGGTGTTCGCGGTGAACACGGATTTCTAAAAATATGGCAAAAGTTGAACTGTATGTAATGATCTTGCGCGTTGAACTTTTGTTGTTTTTTCGTCTCAGATTTTTAATTAATGCATACTGATTTACATAAGGATTAAAAATTATTTAAAATATGTTTGCTTTTTATAACAGGGCGAAAGAAGTAGTCTTTGTCATAAGGAAGGGGGGTGGGGTTTAAAAGAGCATTGAAATAATACATATTATTGAAATATCATGGCGTTTTCTGCTTAATTACGATTGTTTTGCCTAAATAATTCTTTTTACGAACTAGATTTCTTTATCTGTTACCACTGTGTTCCAAATTAACGGATATTTACACATATTCAGAATTTTTATTTTGCTCCGGGTTTAGTCTAAATTCTTTAAATTGATAGATTTTGAAATTGTTTATGAGTAAATAATGTTAACGAGTGTGATGGCAAGGTATTTGTTAAAGTGTCCTCTAATTTTCATGCATTTCTCTCAACCCGATACATCGAAATCAGGCCCTTGTGTGGTCAAGATAAATTATTTTAGAGGAAATCTGGACTAATTTTCTATGCTCCATTAAACGCGAACGAACAGCAATGACGGTCAAAAAATGCCATTATTTCTCATTTTCCGTCTAAACTCACGAAATTAAACCTTAAATTATAGACTACAATATTTCGAAGTATAAAATCTGCTTTTACTGCAGGTTGCACAACAGTATTAAATTTTGCTATATATTCTTACCAAAAATGCGCAACTTTGAGTAGATGGTATTAATTGAAAACAAACTTTTGAGAAGTTTCCTTTTCAGATCTTGTAAAACAATTCTTTATAAAGATTTTAGTACCAAAAAATACATAGCCATCCAGCAAGGCACGCAAGTTTGTCTCGCTCGAAGTCGAGCAGGTGCTTGAAAATCAAGTCCAGGACCTAATCACTCCCCACTCAAATACAGTATATAGAAAATTCAGCACGCCCTAAATTTTAATGAATCTAGTCAATATAGGAAGTTTACATATTGTTTTTCATCTCATAAAAAAATTCAGCTCCAGTCTCGTGTTAAAATGCCCGAATCGGAAGGGAAGATTCAGGAATTATTTTGCGTCAGCCATGATTTGACGTGAACCTCAAGTGAAATACTGTTACGACACCTGCAATAAGAGTGAAAAATTTTTGCTTGCCAGTATAATGCTATTTTCCCGATCTGTAATGAATATTCAATGTAATAAAGCAAGTTTCATAAAAATCTGTCTCAAGGTAGGAAAAATATTGGCGACACTCGGTGACAGGGGTGTTCGCGGTGAACACGGATTTCTAAAAATATGGCAAAAGTTGAACTGTATGTAATGATCTTGCGCGTTGAACTTTTGTTGTTTTTTCGTCTCAGATTTTTAATTAATGCATACTGATTTACATAAGGATTAAAAATTATTTAAAATATGTTTGCTTTTTATAACAGGGCGAAAGAAGTAGTCTTTGTCATAAGGAAGGGGGGTGGGGTTTAAAAGAGCATTGAAATAATACATATTATTGAAATATCATGGCGTTTTCTGCTTAATTACGATTGTTTTGCCTAAATAATTCTTTTTACGAACTAGATTTCTTTATCTGTTACCACTGTGTTCCAAATTAACGGATATTTACACATATTCAGAATTTTTATTTTGCTCCGGGTTTAGTCTAAATTCTTTAAATTGATAGATTTTGAAATTGTTTATGAGTAAATAATGTTAACGAGTGTGATGGCAAGGTATTTGTTAAAGTGTCCTCTAATTTTCATGCATTTCTCTCAACCCGATACATCGAAATCAGGCCCTTGTGTGGTCAAGATAAATTATTTTAGAGGAAATCTGGACTAATTTTCTATGCTCCATTAAACGCGAACGAACAGCAATGACGGTCAAAAAATGCCATTATTTCTCATTTTCCGTCTAAACTCACGAAATTAAACCTTAAATTATAGACTACAATATTTCGAAGTATAAAATCTGCTTTTACTGCAGGTTGCACAACAGTATTAAATTTTGCTATATATTCTTACCAAAAATGCGCAACTTTGAGTAGATGGTATTAATTGAAAACAAACTTTTGAGAAGTTTCCTTTTCAGATCTTGTAAAACAATTCTTTATAAAGATTTTAGTACCAAAAAATACATAGCCATCCAGCAAGGCACGCAAGTTTGTCTCGCTCGAAGTCGAGCAGGTGCTTGAAAATCAAGTCCAGGACCTAATCACTCCCCACTCAAATACAGTATATAGAAAATTCAGCACGCCCTAAATTTTAATGAATCTAGTCAATATAGGAAGTTTACATATTGTTTTTCATCTCATAAAAAAATTCAGCTCCAGTCTCGTGTTAAAATGCCCGAATCGGAAGGGAAGATTCAGGAATTATTTTGCGTCAGCCATGATTTGACGTGAACCTCAAGTGAAATACTGTTACGACACCTGCAATAAGAGTGAAAAATTTTTGCTTGCCAGTATAATGCTATTTTCCCGATCTGTAATGAATATTCAATGTAATAAAGCAAGTTTCATAAAAATCTGTCTCAAGGTAGGAAAAATATTGGCGACACTCGGTGACAGGGGTGTTCGCGGTGAACACGGATTTCTAAAAATATGGCAAAAGTTGAACTGTATGTAATGATCTTGCGCGTTGAACTTTTGTTGTTTTTTCGTCTCAGATTTTTAATTAATGCATACTGATTTACATAAGGATTAAAAATTATTTAAAATATGTTTGCTTTTTATAACAGGGCGAAAGAAGTAGTCTTTGTCATAAGGAAGGGGGGTGGGGTTTAAAAGAGCATTGAAATAATACATATTATTGAAATATCATGGCGTTTTCTGCTTAATTACGATTGTTTTGCCTAAATAATTCTTTTTACGAACTAGATTTCTTTATCTGTTACCACTGTGTTCCAAATTAACGGATATTTACACATATTCAGAATTTTTATTTTGCTCCGGGTTTAGTCTAAATTCTTTAAATTGATAGATTTTGAAATTGTTTATGAGTAAATAATGTTAACGAGTGTGATGGCAAGGTATTTGTTAAAGTGTCCTCTAATTTTCATGCATTTCTCTCAACCCGATACATCGAAATCAGGCCCTTGTGTGGTCAAGATAAATTATTTTAGAGGAAATCTGGACTAATTTTCTATGCTCCATTAAACGCGAACGAACAGCAATGACGGTCAAAAAATGCCATTATTTCTCATTTTCCGTCTAAACTCACGAAATTAAACCTTAAATTATAGACTACAATATTTCGAAGTATAAAATCTGCTTTTACTGCAGGTTGCACAACAGTATTAAATTTTGCTATATATTCTTACCAAAAATGCGCAACTTTGAGTAGATGGTATTAATTGAAAACAAACTTTTGAGAAGTTTCCTTTTCAGATCTTGTAAAACAATTCTTTATAAAGATTTTAGTACCAAAAAATACATAGCCATCCAGCAAGGCACGCAAGTTTGTCTCGCTCGAAGTCGAGCAGGTGCTTGAAAATCAAGTCCAGGACCTAATCACTCCCCACTCAAATACAGTATATAGAAAATTCAGCACGCCCTAAATTTTAATGAATCTAGTCAATATAGGAAGTTTACATATTGTTTTTCATCTCATAAAAAAATTCAGCTCCAGTCTCGTGTTAAAATGCCCGAATCGGAAGGGAAGATTCAGGAATTATTTTGCGTCAGCCATGATTTGACGTGAACCTCAAGTGAAATACTGTTACGACACCTGCAATAAGAGTGAAAAATTTTTGCTTGCCAGTATAATGCTATTTTCCCGATCTGTAATGAATATTCAATGTAATAAAGCAAGTTTCATAAAAATCTGTCTCAAGGTAGGAAAAATATTGGCGACACTCGGTGACAGGGGTGTTCGCGGTGAACACGGATTTCTAAAAATATGGCAAAAGTTGAACTGTATGTAATGATCTTGCGCGTTGAACTTTTGTTGTTTTTTCGTCTCAGATTTTTAATTAATGCATACTGATTTACATAAGGATTAAAAATTATTTAAAATATGTTTGCTTTTTATAACAGGGCGAAAGAAGTAGTCTTTGTCATAAGGAAGGGGGGTGGGGTTTAAAAGAGCATTGAAATAATACATATTATTGAAATATCATGGCGTTTTCTGCTTAATTACGATTGTTTTGCCTAAATAATTCTTTTTACGAACTAGATTTCTTTATCTGTTACCACTGTGTTCCAAATTAACGGATATTTACACATATTCAGAATTTTTATTTTGCTCCGGGTTTAGTCTAAATTCTTTAAATTGATAGATTTTGAAATTGTTTATGAGTAAATAATGTTAACGAGTGTGATGGCAAGGTATTTGTTAAAGTGTCCTCTAATTTTCATGCATTTCTCTCAACCCGATACATCGAAATCAGGCCCTTGTGTGGTCAAGATAAATTATTTTAGAGGAAATCTGGACTAATTTTCTATGCTCCATTAAACGCGAACGAACAGCAATGACGGTCAAAAAATGCCATTATTTCTCATTTTCCGTCTAAACTCACGAAATTAAACCTTAAATTATAGACTACAATATTTCGAAGTATAAAATCTGCTTTTACTGCAGGTTGCACAACAGTATTAAATTTTGCTATATATTCTTACCAAAAATGCGCAACTTTGAGTAGATGGTATTAATTGAAAACAAACTTTTGAGAAGTTTCCTTTTCAGATCTTGTAAAACAATTCTTTATAAAGATTTTAGTACCAAAAAATACATAGCCATCCAGCAAGGCACGCAAGTTTGTCTCGCTCGAAGTCGAGCAGGTGCTTGAAAATCAAGTCCAGGACCTAATCACTCCCCACTCAAATACAGTATATAGAAAATTCAGCACGCCCTAAATTTTAATGAATCTAGTCAATATAGGAAGTTTACATATTGTTTTTCATCTCATAAAAAAATTCAGCTCCAGTCTCGTGTTAAAATGCCCGAATCGGAAGGGAAGATTCAGGAATTATTTTGCGTCAGCCATGATTTGACGTGAACCTCAAGTGAAATACTGTTACGACACCTGCAATAAGAGTGAAAAATTTTTGCTTGCCAGTATAATGCTATTTTCCCGATCTGTAATGAATATTCAATGTAATAAAGCAAGTTTCATAAAAATCTGTCTCAAGGTAGGAAAAATATTGGCGACACTCGGTGACAGGGGTGTTCGCGGTGAACACGGATTTCTAAAAATATGGCAAAAGTTGAACTGTATGTAATGATCTTGCGCGTTGAACTTTTGTTGTTTTTTCGTCTCAGATTTTTAATTAATGCATACTGATTTACATAAGGATTAAAAATTATTTAAAATATGTTTGCTTTTTATAACAGGGCGAAAGAAGTAGTCTTTGTCATAAGGAAGGGGGGTGGGGTTTAAAAGAGCATTGAAATAATACATATTATTGAAATATCATGGCGTTTTCTGCTTAATTACGATTGTTTTGCCTAAATAATTCTTTTTACGAACTAGATTTCTTTATCTGTTACCACTGTGTTCCAAATTAACGGATATTTACACATATTCAGAATTTTTATTTTGCTCCGGGTTTAGTCTAAATTCTTTAAATTGATAGATTTTGAAATTGTTTATGAGTAAATAATGTTAACGAGTGTGATGGCAAGGTATTTGTTAAAGTGTCCTCTAATTTTCATGCATTTCTCTCAACCCGATACATCGAAATCAGGCCCTTGTGTGGTCAAGATAAATTATTTTAGAGGAAATCTGGACTAATTTTCTATGCTCCATTAAACGCGAACGAACAGCAATGACGGTCAAAAAATGCCATTATTTCTCATTTTCCGTCTAAACTCACGAAATTAAACCTTAAATTATAGACTACAATATTTCGAAGTATAAAATCTGCTTTTACTGCAGGTTGCACAACAGTATTAAATTTTGCTATATATTCTTACCAAAAATGCGCAACTTTGAGTAGATGGTATTAATTGAAAACAAACTTTTGAGAAGTTTCCTTTTCAGATCTTGTAAAACAATTCTTTATAAAGATTTTAGTACCAAAAAATACATAGCCATCCAGCAAGGCACGCAAGTTTGTCTCGCTCGAAGTCGAGCAGGTGCTTGAAAATCAAGTCCAGGACCTAATCACTCCCCACTCAAATACAGTATATAGAAAATTCAGCACGCCCTAAATTTTAATGAATCTAGTCAATATAGGAAGTTTACATATTGTTTTTCATCTCATAAAAAAATTCAGCTCCAGTCTCGTGTTAAAATGCCCGAATCGGAAGGGAAGATTCAGGAATTATTTTGCGTCAGCCATGATTTGACGTGAACCTCAAGTGAAATACTGTTACGACACCTGCAATAAGAGTGAAAAATTTTTGCTTGCCAGTATAATGCTATTTTCCCGATCTGTAATGAATATTCAATGTAATAAAGCAAGTTTCATAAAAATCTGTCTCAAGGTAGGAAAAATATTGGCGACACTCGGTGACAGGGGTGTTCGCGGTGAACACGGATTTCTAAAAATATGGCAAAAGTTGAACTGTATGTAATGATCTTGCGCGTTGAACTTTTGTTGTTTTTTCGTCTCAGATTTTTAATTAATGCATACTGATTTACATAAGGATTAAAAATTATTTAAAATATGTTTGCTTTTTATAACAGGGCGAAAGAAGTAGTCTTTGTCATAAGGAAGGGGGGTGGGGTTTAAAAGAGCATTGAAATAATACATATTATTGAAATATCATGGCGTTTTCTGCTTAATTACGATTGTTTTGCCTAAATAATTCTTTTTACGAACTAGATTTCTTTATCTGTTACCACTGTGTTCCAAATTAACGGATATTTACACATATTCAGAATTTTTATTTTGCTCCGGGTTTAGTCTAAATTCTTTAAATTGATAGATTTTGAAATTGTTTATGAGTAAATAATGTTAACGAGTGTGATGGCAAGGTATTTGTTAAAGTGTCCTCTAATTTTCATGCATTTCTCTCAACCCGATACATCGAAATCAGGCCCTTGTGTGGTCAAGATAAATTATTTTAGAGGAAATCTGGACTAATTTTCTATGCTCCATTAAACGCGAACGAACAGCAATGACGGTCAAAAAATGCCATTATTTCTCATTTTCCGTCTAAACTCACGAAATTAAACCTTAAATTATAGACTACAATATTTCGAAGTATAAAATCTGCTTTTACTGCAGGTTGCACAACAGTATTAAATTTTGCTATATATTCTTACCAAAAATGCGCAACTTTGAGTAGATGGTATTAATTGAAAACAAACTTTTGAGAAGTTTCCTTTTCAGATCTTGTAAAACAATTCTTTATAAAGATTTTAGTACCAAAAAATACATAGCCATCCAGCAAGGCACGCAAGTTTGTCTCGCTCGAAGTCGAGCAGGTGCTTGAAAATCAAGTCCAGGACCTAATCACTCCCCACTCAAATACAGTATATAGAAAATTCAGCACGCCCTAAATTTTAATGAATCTAGTCAATATAGGAAGTTTACATATTGTTTTTCATCTCATAAAAAAATTCAGCTCCAGTCTCGTGTTAAAATGCCCGAATCGGAAGGGAAGATTCAGGAATTATTTTGCGTCAGCCATGATTTGACGTGAACCTCAAGTGAAATACTGTTACGACACCTGCAATAAGAGTGAAAAATTTTTGCTTGCCAGTATAATGCTATTTTCCCGATCTGTAATGAATATTCAATGTAATAAAGCAAGTTTCATAAAAATCTGTCTCAAGGTAGGAAAAATATTGGCGACACTCGGTGACAGGGGTGTTCGCGGTGAACACGGATTTCTAAAAATATGGCAAAAGTTGAACTGTATGTAATGATCTTGCGCGTTGAACTTTTGTTGTTTTTTCGTCTCAGATTTTTAATTAATGCATACTGATTTACATAAGGATTAAAAATTATTTAAAATATGTTTGCTTTTTATAACAGGGCGAAAGAAGTAGTCTTTGTCATAAGGAAGGGGGGTGGGGTTTAAAAGAGCATTGAAATAATACATATTATTGAAATATCATGGCGTTTTCTGCTTAATTACGATTGTTTTGCCTAAATAATTCTTTTTACGAACTAGATTTCTTTATCTGTTACCACTGTGTTCCAAATTAACGGATATTTACACATATTCAGAATTTTTATTTTGCTCCGGGTTTAGTCTAAATTCTTTAAATTGATAGATTTTGAAATTGTTTATGAGTAAATAATGTTAACGAGTGTGATGGCAAGGTATTTGTTAAAGTGTCCTCTAATTTTCATGCATTTCTCTCAACCCGATACATCGAAATCAGGCCCTTGTGTGGTCAAGATAAATTATTTTAGAGGAAATCTGGACTAATTTTCTATGCTCCATTAAACGCGAACGAACAGCAATGACGGTCAAAAAATGCCATTATTTCTCATTTTCCGTCTAAACTCACGAAATTAAACCTTAAATTATAGACTACAATATTTCGAAGTATAAAATCTGCTTTTACTGCAGGTTGCACAACAGTATTAAATTTTGCTATATATTCTTACCAAAAATGCGCAACTTTGAGTAGATGGTATTAATTGAAAACAAACTTTTGAGAAGTTTCCTTTTCAGATCTTGTAAAACAATTCTTTATAAAGATTTTAGTACCAAAAAATACATAGCCATCCAGCAAGGCACGCAAGTTTGTCTCGCTCGAAGTCGAGCAGGTGCTTGAAAATCAAGTCCAGGACCTAATCACTCCCCACTCAAATACAGTATATAGAAAATTCAGCACGCCCTAAATTTTAATGAATCTAGTCAATATAGGAAGTTTACATATTGTTTTTCATCTCATAAAAAAATTCAGCTCCAGTCTCGTGTTAAAATGCCCGAATCGGAAGGGAAGATTCAGGAATTATTTTGCGTCAGCCATGATTTGACGTGAACCTCAAGTGAAATACTGTTACGACACCTGCAATAAGAGTGAAAAATTTTTGCTTGCCAGTATAATGCTATTTTCCCGATCTGTAATGAATATTCAATGTAATAAAGCAAGTTTCATAAAAATCTGTCTCAAGGTAGGAAAAATATTGGCGACACTCGGTGACAGGGGTGTTCGCGGTGAACACGGATTTCTAAAAATATGGCAAAAGTTGAACTGTATGTAATGATCTTGCGCGTTGAACTTTTGTTGTTTTTTCGTCTCAGATTTTTAATTAATGCATACTGATTTACATAAGGATTAAAAATTATTTAAAATATGTTTGCTTTTTATAACAGGGCGAAAGAAGTAGTCTTTGTCATAAGGAAGGGGGGTGGGGTTTAAAAGAGCATTGAAATAATACATATTATTGAAATATCATGGCGTTTTCTGCTTAATTACGATTGTTTTGCCTAAATAATTCTTTTTACGAACTAGATTTCTTTATCTGTTACCACTGTGTTCCAAATTAACGGATATTTACACATATTCAGAATTTTTATTTTGCTCCGGGTTTAGTCTAAATTCTTTAAATTGATAGATTTTGAAATTGTTTATGAGTAAATAATGTTAACGAGTGTGATGGCAAGGTATTTGTTAAAGTGTCCTCTAATTTTCATGCATTTCTCTCAACCCGATACATCGAAATCAGGCCCTTGTGTGGTCAAGATAAATTATTTTAGAGGAAATCTGGACTAATTTTCTATGCTCCATTAAACGCGAACGAACAGCAATGACGGTCAAAAAATGCCATTATTTCTCATTTTCCGTCTAAACTCACGAAATTAAACCTTAAATTATAGACTACAATATTTCGAAGTATAAAATCTGCTTTTACTGCAGGTTGCACAACAGTATTAAATTTTGCTATATATTCTTACCAAAAATGCGCAACTTTGAGTAGATGGTATTAATTGAAAACAAACTTTTGAGAAGTTTCCTTTTCAGATCTTGTAAAACAATTCTTTATAAAGATTTTAGTACCAAAAAATACATAGCCATCCAGCAAGGCACGCAAGTTTGTCTCGCTCGAAGTCGAGCAGGTGCTTGAAAATCAAGTCCAGGACCTAATCACTCCCCACTCAAATACAGTATATAGAAAATTCAGCACGCCCTAAATTTTAATGAATCTAGTCAATATAGGAAGTTTACATATTGTTTTTCATCTCATAAAAAAATTCAGCTCCAGTCTCGTGTTAAAATGCCCGAATCGGAAGGGAAGATTCAGGAATTATTTTGCGTCAGCCATGATTTGACGTGAACCTCAAGTGAAATACTGTTACGACACCTGCAATAAGAGTGAAAAATTTTTGCTTGCCAGTATAATGCTATTTTCCCGATCTGTAATGAATATTCAATGTAATAAAGCAAGTTTCATAAAAATCTGTCTCAAGGTAGGAAAAATATTGGCGACACTCGGTGACAGGGGTGTTCGCGGTGAACACGGATTTCTAAAAATATGGCAAAAGTTGAACTGTATGTAATGATCTTGCGCGTTGAACTTTTGTTGTTTTTTCGTCTCAGATTTTTAATTAATGCATACTGATTTACATAAGGATTAAAAATTATTTAAAATATGTTTGCTTTTTATAACAGGGCGAAAGAAGTAGTCTTTGTCATAAGGAAGGGGGGTGGGGTTTAAAAGAGCATTGAAATAATACATATTATTGAAATATCATGGCGTTTTCTGCTTAATTACGATTGTTTTGCCTAAATAATTCTTTTTACGAACTAGATTTCTTTATCTGTTACCACTGTGTTCCAAATTAACGGATATTTACACATATTCAGAATTTTTATTTTGCTCCGGGTTTAGTCTAAATTCTTTAAATTGATAGATTTTGAAATTGTTTATGAGTAAATAATGTTAACGAGTGTGATGGCAAGGTATTTGTTAAAGTGTCCTCTAATTTTCATGCATTTCTCTCAACCCGATACATCGAAATCAGGCCCTTGTGTGGTCAAGATAAATTATTTTAGAGGAAATCTGGACTAATTTTCTATGCTCCATTAAACGCGAACGAACAGCAATGACGGTCAAAAAATGCCATTATTTCTCATTTTCCGTCTAAACTCACGAAATTAAACCTTAAATTATAGACTATGTACAATATTTCGAAGTATAAAATCTGCTTTTACTGCAGGTTGCACAACAGTATTAAATTTTGCTATATATTCTTACCAAAAATGCGCAACTTTGAGTAGATGGTATTAATTGAAAACAAACTTTTGAGAAGTTTCCTTTTCAGATCTTGTAAAACAATTCTTTATAAAGATTTTAGTACCAAAAAATACATAGCCATCCAGCAAGGCACGCAAGTTTGTCTCGCTCGAAGTCGAGCAGGTGCTTGAAAATCAAGTCCAGGACCTAATCACTCCCCACTCAAATACAGTATATAGAAAATTCAGCACGCCCTAAATTTTAATGAATCTAGTCAATATAGGAAGTTTACATATTGTTTTTCATCTCATAAAAAAATTCAGCTCCAGTCTCGTGTTAAAATGCCCGAATCGGAAGGGAAGATTCAGGAATTATTTTGCGTCAGCCATGATTTGACGTGAACCTCAAGTGAAATACTGTTACGACACCTGCAATAAGAGTGAAAAATTTTTGCTTGCCAGTATAATGCTATTTTCCCGATCTGTAATGAATATTCAATGTAATAAAGCAAGTTTCATAAAAATCTGTCTCAAGGTAGGAAAAATATTGGCGACACTCGGTGACAGGGGTGTTCGCGGTGAACACGGATTTCTAAAAATATGGCAAAAGTTGAACTGTATGTAATGATCTTGCGCGTTGAACTTTTGTTGTTTTTTCGTCTCAGATTTTTAATTAATGCATACTGATTTACATAAGGATTAAAAATTATTTAAAATATGTTTGCTTTTTATAACAGGGCGAAAGAAGTAGTCTTTGTCATAAGGAAGGGGGGTGGGGTTTAAAAGAGCATTGAAATAATACATATTATTGAAATATCATGGCGTTTTCTGCTTAATTACGATTGTTTTGCCTAAATAATTCTTTTTACGAACTAGATTTCTTTATCTGTTACCACTGTGTTCCAAATTAACGGATATTTACACATATTCAGAATTTTTATTTTGCTCCGGGTTTAGTCTAAATTCTTTAAATTGATAGATTTTGAAATTGTTTATGAGTAAATAATGTTAACGAGTGTGATGGCAAGGTATTTGTTAAAGTGTCCTCTAATTTTCATGCATTTCTCTCAACCCGATACATCGAAATCAGGCCCTTGTGTGGTCAAGATAAATTATTTTAGAGGAAATCTGGACTAATTTTCTATGCTCCATTAAACGCGAACGAACAGCAATGACGGTCAAAAAATGCCATTATTTCTCATTTTCCGTCTAAACTCACGAAATTAAACCTTAAATTATAGACTACAATATTTCGAAGTATAAAATCTGCTTTTACTGCAGGTTGCACAACAGTATTAAATTTTGCTATATATTCTTACCAAAAATGCGCAACTTTGAGTAGATGGTATTAATTGAAAACAAACTTTTGAGAAGTTTCCTTTTCAGATCTTGTAAAACAATTCTTTATAAAGATTTTAGTACCAAAAAATACATAGCCATCCAGCAAGGCACGCAAGTTTGTCTCGCTCGAAGTCGAGCAGGTGCTTGAAAATCAAGTCCAGGACCTAATCACTCCCCACTCAAATACAGTATATAGAAAATTCAGCACGCCCTAAATTTTAATGAATCTAGTCAATATAGGAAGTTTACATATTGTTTTTCATCTCATAAAAAAATTCAGCTCCAGTCTCGTGTTAAAATGCCCGAATCGGAAGGGAAGATTCAGGAATTATTTTGCGTCAGCCATGATTTGACGTGAACCTCAAGTGAAATACTGTTACGACACCTGCAATAAGAGTGAAAAATTTTTGCTTGCCAGTATAATGCTATTTTCCCGATCTGTAATGAATATTCAATGTAATAAAGCAAGTTTCATAAAAATCTGTCTCAAGGTAGGAAAAATATTGGCGACACTCGGTGACAGGGGTGTTCGCGGTGAACACGGATTTCTAAAAATATGGCAAAAGTTGAACTGTATGTAATGATCTTGCGCGTTGAACTTTTGTTGTTTTTTCGTCTCAGATTTTTAATTAATGCATACTGATTTACATAAGGATTAAAAATTATTTAAAATATGTTTGCTTTTTATAACAGGGCGAAAGAAGTAGTCTTTGTCATAAGGAAGGGGGGTGGGGTTTAAAAGAGCATTGAAATAATACATATTATTGAAATATCATGGCGTTTTCTGCTTAATTACGATTGTTTTGCCTAAATAATTCTTTTTACGAACTAGATTTCTTTATCTGTTACCACTGTGTTCCAAATTAACGGATATTTACACATATTCAGAATTTTTATTTTGCTCCGGGTTTAGTCTAAATTCTTTAAATTGATAGATTTTGAAATTGTTTATGAGTAAATAATGTTAACGAGTGTGATGGCAAGGTATTTGTTAAAGTGTCCTCTAATTTTCATGCATTTCTCTCAACCCGATACATCGAAATCAGGCCCTTGTGTGGTCAAGATAAATTATTTTAGAGGAAATCTGGACTAATTTTCTATGCTCCATTAAACGCGAACGAACAGCAATGACGGTCAAAAAATGCCATTATTTCTCATTTTCCGTCTAAACTCACGAAATTAAACCTTAAATTATAGACTACAATATTTCGAAGTATAAAATCTGCTTTTACTGCAGGTTGCACAACAGTATTAAATTTTGCTATATATTCTTACCAAAAATGCGCAACTTTGAGTAGATGGTATTAATTGAAAACAAACTTTTGAGAAGTTTCCTTTTCAGATCTTGTAAAACAATTCTTTATAAAGATTTTAGTACCAAAAAATACATAGCCATCCAGCAAGGCACGCAAGTTTGTCTCGCTCGAAGTCGAGCAGGTGCTTGAAAATCAAGTCCAGGACCTAATCACTCCCCACTCAAATACAGTATATAGAAAATTCAGCACGCCCTAAATTTTAATGAATCTAGTCAATATAGGAAGTTTACATATTGTTTTTCATCTCATAAAAAAATTCAGCTCCAGTCTCGTGTTAAAATGCCCGAATCGGAAGGGAAGATTCAGGAATTATTTTGCGTCAGCCATGATTTGACGTGAACCTCAAGTGAAATACTGTTACGACACCTGCAATAAGAGTGAAAAATTTTTGCTTGCCAGTATAATGCTATTTTCCCGATCTGTAATGAATATTCAATGTAATAAAGCAAGTTTCATAAAAATCTGTCTCAAGGTAGGAAAAATATTGGCGACACTCGGTGACAGGGGTGTTCGCGGTGAACACGGATTTCTAAAAATATGGCAAAAGTTGAACTGTATGTAATGATCTTGCGCGTTGAACTTTTGTTGTTTTTTCGTCTCAGATTTTTAATTAATGCATACTGATTTACATAAGGATTAAAAATTATTTAAAATATGTTTGCTTTTTATAACAGGGCGAAAGAAGTAGTCTTTGTCATAAGGAAGGGGGGTGGGGTTTAAAAGAGCATTGAAATAATACATATTATTGAAATATCATGGCGTTTTCTGCTTAATTACGATTGTTTTGCCTAAATAATTCTTTTTACGAACTAGATTTCTTTATCTGTTACCACTGTGTTCCAAATTAACGGATATTTACACATATTCAGAATTTTTATTTTGCTCCGGGTTTAGTCTAAATTCTTTAAATTGATAGATTTTGAAATTGTTTATGAGTAAATAATGTTAACGAGTGTGATGGCAAGGTATTTGTTAAAGTGTCCTCTAATTTTCATGCATTTCTCTCAACCCGATACATCGAAATCAGGCCCTTGTGTGGTCAAGATAAATTATTTTAGAGGAAATCTGGACTAATTTTCTATGCTCCATTAAACGCGAACGAACAGCAATGACGGTCAAAAAATGCCATTATTTCTCATTTTCCGTCTAAACTCACGAAATTAAACCTTAAATTATAGACTACAATATTTCGAAGTATAAAATCTGCTTTTACTGCAGGTTGCACAACAGTATTAAATTTTGCTATATATTCTTACCAAAAATGCGCAACTTTGAGTAGATGGTATTAATTGAAAACAAACTTTTGAGAAGTTTCCTTTTCAGATCTTGTAAAACAATTCTTTATAAAGATTTTAGTACCAAAAAATACATAGCCATCCAGCAAGGCACGCAAGTTTGTCTCGCTCGAAGTCGAGCAGGTGCTTGAAAATCAAGTCCAGGACCTAATCACTCCCCACTCAAATACAGTATATAGAAAATTCAGCACGCCCTAAATTTTAATGAATCTAGTCAATATAGGAAGTTTACATATTGTTTTTCATCTCATAAAAAAATTCAGCTCCAGTCTCGTGTTAAAATGCCCGAATCGGAAGGGAAGATTCAGGAATTATTTTGCGTCAGCCATGATTTGACGTGAACCTCAAGTGAAATACTGTTACGACACCTGCAATAAGAGTGAAAAATTTTTGCTTGCCAGTATAATGCTATTTTCCCGATCTGTAATGAATATTCAATGTAATAAAGCAAGTTTCATAAAAATCTGTCTCAAGGTAGGAAAAATATTGGCGACACTCGGTGACAGGGGTGTTCGCGGTGAACACGGATTTCTAAAAATATGGCAAAAGTTGAACTGTATGTAATGATCTTGCGCGTTGAACTTTTGTTGTTTTTTCGTCTCAGATTTTTAATTAATGCATACTGATTTACATAAGGATTAAAAATTATTTAAAATATGTTTGCTTTTTATAACAGGGCGAAAGAAGTAGTCTTTGTCATAAGGAAGGGGGGTGGGGTTTAAAAGAGCATTGAAATAATACATATTATTGAAATATCATGGCGTTTTCTGCTTAATTACGATTGTTTTGCCTAAATAATTCTTTTTACGAACTAGATTTCTTTATCTGTTACCACTGTGTTCCAAATTAACGGATATTTACACATATTCAGAATTTTTATTTTGCTCCGGGTTTAGTCTAAATTCTTTAAATTGATAGATTTTGAAATTGTTTATGAGTAAATAATGTTAACGAGTGTGATGGCAAGGTATTTGTTAAAGTGTCCTCTAATTTTCATGCATTTCTCTCAACCCGATACATCGAAATCAGGCCCTTGTGTGGTCAAGATAAATTATTTTAGAGGAAATCTGGACTAATTTTCTATGCTCCATTAAACGCGAACGAACAGCAATGACGGTCAAAAAATGCCATTATTTCTCATTTTCCGTCTAAACTCACGAAATTAAACCTTAAATTATAGACTACAATATTTCGAAGTATAAAATCTGCTTTTACTGCAGGTTGCACAACAGTATTAAATTTTGCTATATATTCTTACCAAAAATGCGCAACTTTGAGTAGATGGTATTAATTGAAAACAAACTTTTGAGAAGTTTCCTTTTCAGATCTTGTAAAACAATTCTTTATAAAGATTTTAGTACCAAAAAATACATAGCCATCCAGCAAGGCACGCAAGTTTGTCTCGCTCGAAGTCGAGCAGGTGCTTGAAAATCAAGTCCAGGACCTAATCACTCCCCACTCAAATACAGTATATAGAAAATTCAGCACGCCCTAAATTTTAATGAATCTAGTCAATATAGGAAGTTTACATATTGTTTTTCATCTCATAAAAAAATTCAGCTCCAGTCTCGTGTTAAAATGCCCGAATCGGAAGGGAAGATTCAGGAATTATTTTGCGTCAGCCATGATTTGACGTGAACCTCAAGTGAAATACTGTTACGACACCTGCAATAAGAGTGAAAAATTTTTGCTTGCCAGTATAATGCTATTTTCCCGATCTGTAATGAATATTCAATGTAATAAAGCAAGTTTCATAAAAATCTGTCTCAAGGTAGGAAAAATATTGGCGACACTCGGTGACAGGGGTGTTCGCGGTGAACACGGATTTCTAAAAATATGGCAAAAGTTGAACTGTATGTAATGATCTTGCGCGTTGAACTTTTGTTGTTTTTTCGTCTCAGATTTTTAATTAATGCATACTGATTTACATAAGGATTAAAAATTATTTAAAATATGTTTGCTTTTTATAACAGGGCGAAAGAAGTAGTCTTTGTCATAAGGAAGGGGGGTGGGGTTTAAAAGAGCATTGAAATAATACATATTATTGAAATATCATGGCGTTTTCTGCTTAATTACGATTGTTTTGCCTAAATAATTCTTTTTACGAACTAGATTTCTTTATCTGTTACCACTGTGTTCCAAATTAACGGATATTTACACA
The DNA here is from genome assembly GCF_033153115.1 of Saccostrea echinata. NCBI lineage: Eukaryota > Metazoa > Mollusca > Bivalvia > Ostreida > Ostreidae > Saccostrea > Saccostrea echinata. The sequence goes on from NW_026889929.1 coordinate 18,642, forward strand.
TATTCAGAATTTTTATTTTGCTCCGGGTTTAGTCTAAATTCTTTAAATTGATAGATTTTGAAATTGTTTATGAGTAAATAATGTTAACGAGTGTGATGGCAAGGTATTTGTTAAAGTGTCCTCTAATTTTCATGCATTTCTCTCAACCCGATACATCGAAATCAGGCCCTTGTGTGGTCAAGATAAATTATTTTAGAGGAAATCTGGACTAATTTTCTATGCTCCATTAAACGCGAACGAACAGCAATGACGGTCAAAAAATGCCATTATTTCTCATTTTCCGTCTAAACTCACGAAATTAAACCTTAAATTATAGACTACAATATTTCGAAGTATAAAATCTGCTTTTACTGCAGGTTGCACAACAGTATTAAATTTTGAGCACTATATATTCTTACCAAAAATGCGCAACTTTGAGTAGATGGTATTAATTGAAAACAAACTTTTGAGAAGTTTCCTTTTCAGATCTTGTAAAACAATTCTTTATAAAGATTTTAGTACCAAAAAATACATAGCCATCCAGCAAGGCACGCAAGTTTGTCTCGCTCGAAGTCGAGCAGGTGCTTGAAAATCAAGTCCAGGACCTAATCACTCCCCACTCAAATACAGTATATAGAAAATTCAGCACGCCCTAAATTTTAATGAATCTAGTCAATATAGGAAGTTTACATATTGTTTTTCATCTCATAAAAAAATTCAGCTCCAGTCTCGTGTTAAAATGCCCGAATCGGAAGGGAAGATTCAGGAATTATTTTGCGTCAGCCATGATTTGACGTGAACCTCAAGTGAAATACTGTTACGACACCTGCAATAAGAGTGAAAAATTTTTGCTTGCCAGTATAATGCTATTTTCCCGATCTGTAATGAATATTCAATGTAATAAAGCAAGTTTCATAAAAATCTGTCTCAAGGTAGGAAAAATATTGGCGACACTCGGTGACAGGGGTGTTCGCGGTGAACACGGATTTCTAAAAATATGGCAAAAGTTGAACTGTATGTAATGATCTTGCGCGTTGAACTTTTGTTGTTTTTTCGTCTCAGATTTTTAATTAATGCATACTGATTTACATAAGGATTAAAAATTATTTAAAATATGTTTGCTTTTTATAACAGGGCGAAAGAAGTAGTCTTTGTCATAAGGAAGGGGGGTGGGGTTTAAAAGAGCATTGAAATAATACATATTATTGAAATATCATGGCGTTTTCTGCTTAATTACGATTGTTTTGCCTAAATAATTCTTTTTACGAACTAGATTTCTTTATCTGTTACCACTGTGTTCCAAATTAACGGATATTTACACATATTCAGAATTTTTATTTTGCTCCGGGTTTAGTCTAAATTCTTTAAATTGATAGATTTTGAAATTGTTTATGAGTAAATAATGTTAACGAGTGTGATGGCAAGGTATTTGTTAAAGTGTCCTCTAATTTTCATGCATTTCTCTCAACCCGATACATCGAAATCAGGCCCTTGTGTGGTCAAGATAAATTATTTTAGAGGAAATCTGGACTAATTTTCTATGCTCCATTAAACGCGAACGAACAGCAATGACGGTCAAAAAATGCCATTATTTCTCATTTTCCGTCTAAACTCACGAAATTAAACCTTAAATTATAGACTACAATATTTCGAAGTATAAAATCTGCTTTTACTGCAGGTTGCACAACAGTATTAAATTTTGCTATATATTCTTACCAAAAATGCGCAACTTTGAGTAGATGGTATTAATTGAAAACAAACTTTTGAGAAGTTTCCTTTTCAGATCTTGTAAAACAATTCTTTATAAAGATTTTAGTACCAAAAAATACATAGCCATCCAGCAAGGCACGCAAGTTTGTCTCGCTCGAAGTCGAGCAGGTGCTTGAAAATCAAGTCCAGGACCTAATCACTCCCCACTCAAATACAGTATATAGAAAATTCAGCACGCCCTAAATTTTAATGAATCTAGTCAATATAGGAAGTTTACATATTGTTTTTCATCTCATAAAAAAATTCAGCTCCAGTCTCGTGTTAAAATGCCCGAATCGGAAGGGAAGATTCAGGAATTATTTTGCGTCAGCCATGATTTGACGTGAACCTCAAGTGAAATACTGTTACGACACCTGCAATAAGAGTGAAAAATTTTTGCTTGCCAGTATAATGCTATTTTCCCGATCTGTAATGAATATTCAATGTAATAAAGCAAGTTTCATAAAAATCTGTCTCAAGGTAGGAAAAATATTGGCGACACTCGGTGACAGGGGTGTTCGCGGTGAACACGGATTTCTAAAAATATGGCAAAAGTTGAACTGTATGTAATGATCTTGCGCGTTGAACTTTTGTTGTTTTTTCGTCTCAGATTTTTAATTAATGCATACTGATTTACATAAGGATTAAAAATTATTTAAAATATGTTTGCTTTTTATAACAGGGCGAAAGAAGTAGTCTTTGTCATAAGGAAGGGGGGTGGGGTTTAAAAGAGCATTGAAATAATACATATTATTGAAATATCATGGCGTTTTCTGCTTAATTACGATTGTTTTGCCTAAATAATTCTTTTTACGAACTAGATTTCTTTATCTGTTACCACTGTGTTCCAAATTAACGGATATTTACACATATTCAGAATTTTTATTTTGCTCCGGGTTTAGTCTAAATTCTTTAAATTGATAGATTTTGAAATTGTTTATGAGTAAATAATGTTAACGAGTGTGATGGCAAGGTATTTGTTAAAGTGTCCTCTAATTTTCATGCATTTCTCTCAACCCGATACATCGAAATCAGGCCCTTGTGTGGTCAAGATAAATTATTTTAGAGGAAATCTGGACTAATTTTCTATGCTCCATTAAACGCGAACGAACAGCAATGACGGTCAAAAAATGCCATTATTTCTCATTTTCCGTCTAAACTCACGAAATTAAACCTTAAATTATAGACTACAATATTTCGAAGTATAAAATCTGCTTTTACTGCAGGTTGCACAACAGTATTAAATTTTGCTATATATTCTTACCAAAAATGCGCAACTTTGAGTAGATGGTATTAATTGAAAACAAACTTTTGAGAAGTTTCCTTTTCAGATCTTGTAAAACAATTCTTTATAAAGATTTTAGTACCAAAAAATACATAGCCATCCAGCAAGGCACGCAAGTTTGTCTCGCTCGAAGTCGAGCAGGTGCTTGAAAATCAAGTCCAGGACCTAATCACTCCCCACTCAAATACAGTATATAGAAAATTCAGCACGCCCTAAATTTTAATGAATCTAGTCAATATAGGAAGTTTACATATTGTTTTTCATCTCATAAAAAAATTCAGCTCCAGTCTCGTGTTAAAATGCCCGAATCGGAAGGGAAGATTCAGGAATTATTTTGCGTCAGCCATGATTTGACGTGAACCTCAAGTGAAATACTGTTACGACACCTGCAATAAGAGTGAAAAATTTTTGCTTGCCAGTATAATGCTATTTTCCCGATCTGTAATGAATATTCAATGTAATAAAGCAAGTTTCATAAAAATCTGTCTCAAGGTAGGAAAAATATTGGCGACACTCGGTGACAGGGGTGTTCGCGGTGAACACGGATTTCTAAAAATATGGCAAAAGTTGAACTGTATGTAATGATCTTGCGCGTTGAACTTTTGTTGTTTTTTCGTCTCAGATTTTTAATTAATGCATACTGATTTACATAAGGATTAAAAATTATTTAAAATATGTTTGCTTTTTATAACAGGGCGAAAGAAGTAGTCTTTGTCATAAGGAAGGGGGGTGGGGTTTAAAAGAGCATTGAAATAATACATATTATTGAAATATCATGGCGTTTTCTGCTTAATTACGATTGTTTTGCCTAAATAATTCTTTTTACGAACTAGATTTCTTTATCTGTTACCACTGTGTTCCAAATTAACGGATATTTACACATATTCAGAATTTTTATTTTGCTCCGGGTTTAGTCTAAATTCTTTAAATTGATAGATTTTGAAATTGTTTATGAGTAAATAATGTTAACGAGTGTGATGGCAAGGTATTTGTTAAAGTGTCCTCTAATTTTCATGCATTTCTCTCAACCCGATACATCGAAATCAGGCCCTTGTGTGGTCAAGATAAATTATTTTAGAGGAAATCTGGACTAATTTTCTATGCTCCATTAAACGCGAACGAACAGCAATGACGGTCAAAAAATGCCATTATTTCTCATTTTCCGTCTAAACTCACGAAATTAAACCTTAAATTATAGACTACAATATTTCGAAGTATAAAATCTGCTTTTACTGCAGGTTGCACAACAGTATTAAATTTTGCTATATATTCTTACCAAAAATGCGCAACTTTGAGTAGATGGTATTAATTGAAAACAAACTTTTGAGAAGTTTCCTTTTCAGATCTTGTAAAACAATTCTTTATAAAGATTTTAGTACCAAAAAATACATAGCCATCCAGCAAGGCACGCAAGTTTGTCTCGCTCGAAGTCGAGCAGGTGCTTGAAAATCAAGTCCAGGACCTAATCACTCCCCACTCAAATACAGTATATAGAAAATTCAGCACGCCCTAAATTTTAATGAATCTAGTCAATATAGGAAGTTTACATATTGTTTTTCATCTCATAAAAAAATTCAGCTCCAGTCTCGTGTTAAAATGCCCGAATCGGAAGGGAAGATTCAGGAATTATTTTGCGTCAGCCATGATTTGACGTGAACCTCAAGTGAAATACTGTTACGACACCTGCAATAAGAGTGAAAAATTTTTGCTTGCCAGTATAATGCTATTTTCCCGATCTGTAATGAATATTCAATGTAATAAAGCAAGTTTCATAAAAATCTGTCTCAAGGTAGGAAAAATATTGGCGACACTCGGTGACAGGGGTGTTCGCGGTGAACACGGATTTCTAAAAATATGGCAAAAGTTGAACTGTATGTAATGATCTTGCGCGTTGAACTTTTGTTGTTTTTTCGTCTCAGATTTTTAATTAATGCATACTGATTTACATAAGGATTAAAAATTATTTAAAATATGTTTGCTTTTTATAACAGGGCGAAAGAAGTAGTCTTTGTCATAAGGAAGGGGGGTGGGGTTTAAAAGAGCATTGAAATAATACATATTATTGAAATATCATGGCGTTTTCTGCTTAATTACGATTGTTTTGCCTAAATAATTCTTTTTACGAACTAGATTTCTTTATCTGTTACCACTGTGTTCCAAATTAACGGATATTTACACATATTCAGAATTTTTATTTTGCTCCGGGTTTAGTCTAAATTCTTTAAATTGATAGATTTTGAAATTGTTTATGAGTAAATAATGTTAACGAGTGTGATGGCAAGGTATTTGTTAAAGTGTCCTCTAATTTTCATGCATTTCTCTCAACCCGATACATCGAAATCAGGCCCTTGTGTGGTCAAGATAAATTATTTTAGAGGAAATCTGGACTAATTTTCTATGCTCCATTAAACGCGAACGAACAGCAATGACGGTCAAAAAATGCCATTATTTCTCATTTTCCGTCTAAACTCACGAAATTAAACCTTAAATTATAGACTACAATATTTCGAAGTATAAAATCTGCTTTTACTGCAGGTTGCACAACAGTATTAAATTTTGCTATATATTCTTACCAAAAATGCGCAACTTTGAGTAGATGGTATTAATTGAAAACAAACTTTTGAGAAGTTTCCTTTTCAGATCTTGTAAAACAATTCTTTATAAAGATTTTAGTACCAAAAAATACATAGCCATCCAGCAAGGCACGCAAGTTTGTCTCGCTCGAAGTCGAGCAGGTGCTTGAAAATCAAGTCCAGGACCTAATCACTCCCCACTCAAATACAGTATATAGAAAATTCAGCACGCCCTAAATTTTAATGAATCTAGTCAATATAGGAAGTTTACATATTGTTTTTCATCTCATAAAAAAATTCAGCTCCAGTCTCGTGTTAAAATGCCCGAATCGGAAGGGAAGATTCAGGAATTATTTTGCGTCAGCCATGATTTGACGTGAACCTCAAGTGAAATACTGTTACGACACCTGCAATAAGAGTGAAAAATTTTTGCTTGCCAGTATAATGCTATTTTCCCGATCTGTAATGAATATTCAATGTAATAAAGCAAGTTTCATAAAAATCTGTCTCAAGGTAGGAAAAATATTGGCGACACTCGGTGACAGGGGTGTTCGCGGTGAACACGGATTTCTAAAAATATGGCAAAAGTTGAACTGTATGTAATGATCTTGCGCGTTGAACTTTTGTTGTTTTTTCGTCTCAGATTTTTAATTAATGCATACTGATTTACATAAGGATTAAAAATTATTTAAAATATGTTTGCTTTTTATAACAGGGCGAAAGAAGTAGTCTTTGTCATAAGGAAGGGGGGTGGGGTTTAAAAGAGCATTGAAATAATACATATTATTGAAATATCATGGCGTTTTCTGCTTAATTACGATTGTTTTGCCTAAATAATTCTTTTTACGAACTAGATTTCTTTATCTGTTACCACTGTGTTCCAAATTAACGGATATTTACACATATTCAGAATTTTTATTTTGCTCCGGGTTTAGTCTAAATTCTTTAAATTGATAGATTTTGAAATTGTTTATGAGTAAATAATGTTAACGAGTGTGATGGCAAGGTATTTGTTAAAGTGTCCTCTAATTTTCATGCATTTCTCTCAACCCGATACATCGAAATCAGGCCCTTGTGTGGTCAAGATAAATTATTTTAGAGGAAATCTGGACTAATTTTCTATGCTCCATTAAACGCGAACGAACAGCAATGACGGTCAAAAAATGCCATTATTTCTCATTTTCCGTCTAAACTCACGAAATTAAACCTTAAATTATAGACTACAATATTTCGAAGTATAAAATCTGCTTTTACTGCAGGTTGCACAACAGTATTAAATTTTGCTATATATTCTTACCAAAAATGCGCAACTTTGAGTAGATGGTATTAATTGAAAACAAACTTTTGAGAAGTTTCCTTTTCAGATCTTGTAAAACAATTCTTTATAAAGATTTTAGTACCAAAAAATACATAGCCATCCAGCAAGGCACGCAAGTTTGTCTCGCTCGAAGTCGAGCAGGTGCTTGAAAATCAAGTCCAGGACCTAATCACTCCCCACTCAAATACAGTATATAGAAAATTCAGCACGCCCTAAATTTTAATGAATCTAGTCAATATAGGAAGTTTACATATTGTTTTTCATCTCATAAAAAAATTCAGCTCCAGTCTCGTGTTAAAATGCCCGAATCGGAAGGGAAGATTCAGGAATTATTTTGCGTCAGCCATGATTTGACGTGAACCTCAAGTGAAATACTGTTACGACACCTGCAATAAGAGTGAAAAATTTTTGCTTGCCAGTATAATGCTATTTTCCCGATCTGTAATGAATATTCAATGTAATAAAGCAAGTTTCATAAAAATCTGTCTCAAGGTAGGAAAAATATTGGCGACACTCGGTGACAGGGGTGTTCGCGGTGAACACGGATTTCTAAAAATATGGCAAAAGTTGAACTGTATGTAATGATCTTGCGCGTTGAACTTTTGTTGTTTTTTCGTCTCAGATTTTTAATTAATGCATACTGATTTACATAAGGATTAAAAATTATTTAAAATATGTTTGCTTTTTATAACAGGGCGAAAGAAGTAGTCTTTGTCATAAGGAAGGGGGGTGGGGTTTAAAAGAGCATTGAAATAATACATATTATTGAAATATCATGGCGTTTTCTGCTTAATTACGATTGTTTTGCCTAAATAATTCTTTTTACGAACTAGATTTCTTTATCTGTTACCACTGTGTTCCAAATTAACGGATATTTACACATATTCAGAATTTTTATTTTGCTCCGGGTTTAGTCTAAATTCTTTAAATTGATAGATTTTGAAATTGTTTATGAGTAAATAATGTTAACGAGTGTGATGGCAAGGTATTTGTTAAAGTGTCCTCTAATTTTCATGCATTTCTCTCAACCCGATACATCGAAATCAGGCCCTTGTGTGGTCAAGATAAATTATTTTAGAGGAAATCTGGACTAATTTTCTATGCTCCATTAAACGCGAACGAACAGCAATGACGGTCAAAAAATGCCATTATTTCTCATTTTCCGTCTAAACTCACGAAATTAAACCTTAAATTATAGACTACAATATTTCGAAGTATAAAATCTGCTTTTACTGCAGGTTGCACAACAGTATTAAATTTTGCTATATATTCTTACCAAAAATGCGCAACTTTGAGTAGATGGTATTAATTGAAAACAAACTTTTGAGAAGTTTCCTTTTCAGATCTTGTAAAACAATTCTTTATAAAGATTTTAGTACCAAAAAATACATAGCCATCCAGCAAGGCACGCAAGTTTGTCTCGCTCGAAGTCGAGCAGGTGCTTGAAAATCAAGTCCAGGACCTAATCACTCCCCACTCAAATACAGTATATAGAAAATTCAGCACGCCCTAAATTTTAATGAATCTAGTCAATATAGGAAGTTTACATATTGTTTTTCATCTCATAAAAAAATTCAGCTCCAGTCTCGTGTTAAAATGCCCGAATCGGAAGGGAAGATTCAGGAATTATTTTGCGTCAGCCATGATTTGACGTGAACCTCAAGTGAAATACTGTTACGACACCTGCAATAAGAGTGAAAAATTTTTGCTTGCCAGTATAATGCTATTTTCCCGATCTGTAATGAATATTCAATGTAATAAAGCAAGTTTCATAAAAATCTGTCTCAAGGTAGGAAAAATATTGGCGACACTCGGTGACAGGGGTGTTCGCGGTGAACACGGATTTCTAAAAATATGGCAAAAGTTGAACTGTATGTAATGATCTTGCGCGTTGAACTTTTGTTGTTTTTTCGTCTCAGATTTTTAATTAATGCATACTGATTTACATAAGGATTAAAAATTATTTAAAATATGTTTGCTTTTTATAACAGGGCGAAAGAAGTAGTCTTTGTCATAAGGAAGGGGGGTGGGGTTTAAAAGAGCATTGAAATAATACATATTATTGAAATATCATGGCGTTTTCTGCTTAATTACGATTGTTTTGCCTAAATAATTCTTTTTACGAACTAGATTTCTTTATCTGTTACCACTGTGTTCCAAATTAACGGATATTTACACATATTCAGAATTTTTATTTTGCTCCGGGTTTAGTCTAAATTCTTTAAATTGATAGATTTTGAAATTGTTTATGAGTAAATAATGTTAACGAGTGTGATGGCAAGGTATTTGTTAAAGTGTCCTCTAATTTTCATGCATTTCTCTCAACCCGATACATCGAAATCAGGCCCTTGTGTGGTCAAGATAAATTATTTTAGAGGAAATCTGGACTAATTTTCTATGCTCCATTAAACGCGAACGAACAGCAATGACGGTCAAAAAATGCCATTATTTCTCATTTTCCGTCTAAACTCACGAAATTAAACCTTAAATTATAGACTACAATATTTCGAAGTATAAAATCTGCTTTTACTGCAGGTTGCACAACAGTATTAAATTTTGCTATATATTCTTACCAAAAATGCGCAACTTTGAGTAGATGGTATTAATTGAAAACAAACTTTTGAGAAGTTTCCTTTTCAGATCTTGTAAAACAATTCTTTATAAAGATTTTAGTACCAAAAAATACATAGCCATCCAGCAAGGCACGCAAGTTTGTCTCGCTCGAAGTCGAGCAGGTGCTTGAAAATCAAGTCCAGGACCTAATCACTCCCCACTCAAATACAGTATATAGAAAATTCAGCACGCCCTAAATTTTAATGAATCTAGTCAATATAGGAAGTTTACATATTGTTTTTCATCTCATAAAAAAATTCAGCTCCAGTCTCGTGTTAAAATGCCCGAATCGGAAGGGAAGATTCAGGAATTATTTTGCGTCAGCCATGATTTGACGTGAACCTCAAGTGAAATACTGTTACGACACCTGCAATAAGAGTGAAAAATTTTTGCTTGCCAGTATAATGCTATTTTCCCGATCTGTAATGAATATTCAATGTAATAAAGCAAGTTTCATAAAAATCTGTCTCAAGGTAGGAAAAATATTGGCGACACTCGGTGACAGGGGTGTTCGCGGTGAACACGGATTTCTAAAAATATGGCAAAAGTTGAACTGTATGTAATGATCTTGCGCGTTGAACTTTTGTTGTTTTTTCGTCTCAGATTTTTAATTAATGCATACTGATTTACATAAGGATTAAAAATTATTTAAAATATGTTTGCTTTTTATAACAGGGCGAAAGAAGTAGTCTTTGTCATAAGGAAGGGGGGTGGGGTTTAAAAGAGCATTGAAATAATACATATTATTGAAATATCATGGCGTTTTCTGCTTAATTACGATTGTTTTGCCTAAATAATTCTTTTTACGAACTAGATTTCTTTATCTGTTACCACTGTGTTCCAAATTAACGGATATTTACACATATTCAGAATTTTTATTTTGCTCCGGGTTTAGTCTAAATTCTTTAAATTGATAGATTTTGAAATTGTTTATGAGTAAATAATGTTAACGAGTGTGATGGCAAGGTATTTGTTAAAGTGTCCTCTAATTTTCATGCATTTCTCTCAACCCGATACATCGAAATCAGGCCCTTGTGTGGTCAAGATAAATTATTTTAGAGGAAATCTGGACTAATTTTCTATGCTCCATTAAACGCGAACGAACAGCAATGACGGTCAAAAAATGCCATTATTTCTCATTTTCCGTCTAAACTCACGAAATTAAACCTTAAATTATAGACTACAATATTTCGAAGTATAAAATCTGCTTTTACTGCAGGTTGCACAACAGTATTAAATTTTGCTATATATTCTTACCAAAAATGCGCAACTTTGAGTAGATGGTATTAATTGAAAACAAACTTTTGAGAAGTTTCCTTTTCAGATCTTGTAAAACAATTCTTTATAAAGATTTTAGTACCAAAAAATACATAGCCATCCAGCAAGGCACGCAAGTTTGTCTCGCTCGAAGTCGAGCAGGTGCTTGAAAATCAAGTCCAGGACCTAATCACTCCCCACTCAAATACAGTATATAGAAAATTCAGCACGCCCTAAATTTTAATGAATCTAGTCAATATAGGAAGTTTACATATTGTTTTTCATCTCATAAAAAAATTCAGCTCCAGTCTCGTGTTAAAATGCCCGAATCGGAAGGGAAGATTCAGGAATTATTTTGCGTCAGCCATGATTTGACGTGAACCTCAAGTGAAATACTGTTACGACACCTGCAATAAGAGTGAAAAATTTTTGCTTGCCAGTATAATGCTATTTTCCCGATCTGTAATGAATATTCAATGTAATAAAGCAAGTTTCATAAAAATCTGTCTCAAGGTAGGAAAAATATTGGCGACACTCGGTGACAGGGGTGTTCGCGGTGAACACGGATTTCTAAAAATATGGCAAAAGTTGAACTGTATGTAATGATCTTGCGCGTTGAACTTTTGTTGTTTTTTCGTCTCAGATTTTTAATTAATGCATACTGATTTACATAAGGATTAAAAATTATTTAAAATATGTTTGCTTTTTATAACAGGGCGAAAGAAGTAGTCTTTGTCATAAGGAAGGGGGGTGGGGTTTAAAAGAGCATTGAAATAATACATATTATTGAAATATCATGGCGTTTTCTGCTTAATTACGATTGTTTTGCCTAAATAATTCTTTTTACGAACTAGATTTCTTTATCTGTTACCACTGTGTTCCAAATTAACGGATATTTACACATATTCAGAATTTTTATTTTGCTCCGGGTTTAGTCTAAATTCTTTAAATTGATAGATTTTGAAATTGTTTATGAGTAAATAATGTTAACGAGTGTGATGGCAAGGTATTTGTTAAAGTGTCCTCTAATTTTCATGCATTTCTCTCAACCCGATACATCGAAATCAGGCCCTTGTGTGGTCAAGATAAATTATTTTAGAGGAAATCTGGACTAATTTTCTATGCTCCATTAAACGCGAACGAACAGCAATGACGGTCAAAAAATGCCATTATTTCTCATTTTCCGTCTAAACTCACGAAATTAAACCTTAAATTATAGACTACAATATTTCGAAGTATAAAATCTGCTTTTACTGCAGGTTGCACAACAGTATTAAATTTTGCTATATATTCTTACCAAAAATGCGCAACTTTGAGTAGATGGTATTAATTGAAAACAAACTTTTGAGAAGTTTCCTTTTCAGATCTTGTAAAACAATTCTTTATAAAGATTTTAGTACCAAAAAATACATAGCCATCCAGCAAGGCACGCAAGTTTGTCTCGCTCGAAGTCGAGCAGGTGCTTGAAAATCAAGTCCAGGACCTAATCACTCCCCACTCAAATACAGTATATAGAAAATTCAGCACGCCCTAAATTTTAATGAATCTAGTCAATATAGGAAGTTTACATATTGTTTTTCATCTCATAAAAAAATTCAGCTCCAGTCTCGTGTTAAAATGCCCGAATCGGAAGGGAAGATTCAGGAATTATTTTGCGTCAGCCATGATTTGACGTGAACCTCAAGTGAAATACTGTTACGACACCTGCAATAAGAGTGAAAAATTTTTGCTTGCCAGTATAATGCTATTTTCCCGATCTGTAATGAATATTCAATGTAATAAAGCAAGTTTCATAAAAATCTGTCTCAAGGTAGGAAAAATATTGGCGACACTCGGTGACAGGGGTGTTCGCGGTGAACACGGATTTCTAAAAATATGGCAAAAGTTGAACTGTATGTAATGATCTTGCGCGTTGAACTTTTGTTGTTTTTTCGTCTCAGATTTTTAATTAATGCATACTGATTTACATAAGGATTAAAAATTATTTAAAATATGTTTGCTTTTTATAACAGGGCGAAAGAAGTAGTCTTTGTCATAAGGAAGGGGGGTGGGGTTTAAAAGAGCATTGAAATAATACATATTATTGAAATATCATGGCGTTTTCTGCTTAATTACGATTGTTTTGCCTAAATAATTCTTTTTACGAACTAGATTTCTTTATCTGTTACCACTGTGTTCCAAATTAACGGATATTTTCACATATTCAGAATTTTTATTTTGCTCCGGGTTTAGTCTAAATTCTTTAAATTGATAGATTTTGAAATTGTTTATGAGTAAATAATGTTAACGAGTGTGATGGCAAGGTATTTGTTAAAGTGTCCTCTAATTTTCATGCATTTCTCTCAACCCGATACATCGAAATCAGGCCCTTGTGTGGTCAAGATAAATTATTTTAGAGGAAATCTGGACTAATTTTCTATGCTCCATTAAACGCGAACGAACAGCAATGACGGTCAAAAAATGCCATTATTTCTCATTTTCCGTCTAAACTCACGAAATTAAACCTTAAATTATAGACTACAATATTTCGAAGTATAAAATCTGCTTTTACTGCAGGTTGCACAACAGTATTAAATTTTGCTATATATTCTTACCAAAAATGCGCAACTTTGAGTAGATGGTATTATTGAAAACAAACTTTTGAGAAGTTTCCTTTTCAGATCTTGTAAAACAATTCTTTATAAAGATTTTAGTACCAAAAAATACATAGCCATCCAGCAAGGCACGCAAGTTTGTCTCGCTCGAAGTCGAGCAGGTGCTTGAAAATCAAGTCCAGGACCTAATCACTCCCCACTCAAATACAGTATATAGAAAATTCAGCACGCCCTAAATTTTTAATGAATCTAGTCAATATAGGAAGTTTACATATTGTTTTTCATCTCATAAAAAAATTCAGCTCCAGTCTCGTGTTAAAATGCCCGAATCGGAAGGGAAGATTCAGGAATTATTTTGCGTCAGCCATGATTGACGTGAACCTCAAGTGAAATACTGTTACGGACACCTGCAATAAGAGTGAAAAATTTTTGCTTGCCAGTATAATGCTATTTTCCCGATCTGTAATGAATATTCAATGTAATAAAGCAAGTTTCATAAAAATCTGTCTCAAGGTAGGAAAAATATTGGCGACACTCGGTGACAGGGGTGTTCGCGGTGAACACGGATTTCTAAAAATATGGCAAAAGTTGAACTGTATGTAATGATCTTGCGCGTTGAACTTTTGTTGTTTTTTCGTCTCAGATTTTTAATTAATGCATACTGATTTACTAAGGATTAAAAATTATTTAAAATATGTTTGCTTTTATAACAGGGCGAAAGAAGTAGTCTTTGTCATAAGGAAGGGGGGTGGGGTTTAAAAGAGCATTGAAATAATACATATTATTGAAATATCATGGCGTTTTCTGCTTAATTACGATTGTTTTGCCTAAATAATTCTTTTTACGAACTAGATTTCTTTATCTGTTACCACTGTGTTCCAAATTAACGGATATTTACACATATTCAGAATTTTTTATTTTGCTCCGGGTTTAGTCTAAATTCTTTAAATTGATAGATTTTGAAATTGTTTATGGAGTAAATAATGTTAACGAGTGTGATGGCAAGGTATTTGTTAAAGTGTCCTCTAATTTTCATGCATTTCTCTCAACCCGATACATCGAAATCAGGCCCTTGTGTGGTCAAGATAAATTATTTTAGAGGAAATCTGGACTAATTTTTCTATGCTCCATTAAACGCGAACGAACAGCAATGACGGTCAAAAAATGCCATTATTTCTCATTTTCCGTCTAAACTCACGAAATTAAACCTTAAATTATAGACTACAATATTTCGAAAGTATAAAATCTGCTTTTACTGCAGGTTGCACAACAGTATTAAATTTTGCTATATATTCTTACCAAAAAATGCGCAACTTTGAGTAGATGGTATTAATTGAAAACAAACTTTTGAGAAGTTTCCTTTTCAGATCTTGTAAAACAATTCTTTATAAAGATTTTAGTACCAAAAAATACATAGCCATCCAGCAAGGCACGCAAGTTTGTCTCGCTCGAAGTCGAGCAGGTGCTTGAAAATCAAGTCCAGGACCTAATCACTCCCCACTCAAATACAGTATATAGAAAATTCAGCACGCCCTAAATTTTAATGAATCTAGTCAATATAGGAAGTTTACATATTGTTTTTCCATCTCATAAAAAAATTCAGCTCCAGTCTCGTGTTAAAATGCCCGAATCGGAAGGGAAGATTCAGGAATTATTTTGCGTCAGCCATGATTTGACGTGAACCTCAAGTGAAATACTGTTACGACACCTGCAATAAGAGTGAAAAAATTTTTGCTGCCAGTATAATGCTATTTTCCCGATCTGTAATGAATATTCAATGTAATAAAGCAAGTTTCATAAAAATCTGTCTCAAGGTAGGAAAAATATTGGCGACACTCGGTGACAGGGGTGTTCGCGGTGAACACGGATTTCTAAAAATATGGCAAAAGTTGAACTGTAATGTAATGATCTTGCGCGTTGAACTTTTGTTGTTTTTTCGTCTCAGATTTTTAATTAATGCATACTGATTTACATAAGGATTAAAAATTATTTAAAATATGTTTGCTTTTTATAACAGGGCGAAAGAAGTAGTCTTTGTCATAAGGAAGGGGGGTGGGGTTTAAAAGAGGCATTGAAATAATACATATTATTGAAATATCATGGCGTTTTCCTGCTTTAAT
>NW_026889930.1:0-30562 GCF_033153115.1 Saccostrea echinata
ACCAGGGGAGATTGTAGGAGTGGGGGTTGATATTTTTGGCAGAGTGACATTTACTGCCGATCGCTATAAGTTGTAAACAACTGCAATTTTGACCTATAAACGCCATGGGACCCTATATTTTTTTCGGGCTTTTTTATAAGCGCTTAGAATAAAGTTTCAAATGGTGCCAAGGATTTGTCTGAAATTGAATTAGTAGAGTACTGAGAGGGCAAAAGGTTTGTATAGAGTTCTATGGGAAAATAATTAGTGGTCTTTTCCCTATAGAGACCCCAATTTTTGCAATGTTAAGTGAATTGAAAGTCATGAAAAGTTATTTTTAGCTATTTATTTGAGTATTGAAGACATACCGAGAGAAAAAATAGCAAAAAACTTCAGTAGTTTTTGGGGGGTGGGGATTGAGGGGAATTGTGTCCTTTGTAAAAGGGAGGGGGGGGGGGTAGAGAAGAAAGTAGAGATTGGTATAGGATTGTGCAGTTTACATAGCCAGAGGAGGAAAGTAAGTTAAGAAAGTGCATCAGATTGCTCTTATGATGAATGTTTGTATGTATGTATAAATATATGTACGTATTATGTATGTACATGTATGTATTTTTATGTTATTGCTTTATATGTGTATATATATGGAAGTGTAGGGGCTGTGACCTGGTGTTTATTTTTATTTAGTTTCTTACACGTTTGCACTTTCGGTATCTTTTCGAATACTTTTGTTGACCCTTAAAAGGGCCTTTTTTTTGGTGGTCATGTGAAAGGAGCACATTTTTCTGTCTTGACATCTCATGTCTGGTATTGTATGTGATCCTCTGGATTGCTTCCCTTGGACTTCAGGGTGAGGTATTTGTAGTTAAGTTGTTTCTTTGTTGTAGCTACACAAATGTCTGTATTTTCCCTTTCTTGCAGCCTCGTTTTTCATCAGGGTGGCCCTCTGTAACTCATTTTCTGCTGCTTTCCAGTTTTTGTACTTAGAGTTACTTCCCTTAGACTTGCTAAACAGACATGCAGAATTTCAACATGATGAAATCTTTATTGCTGGGACCTTAGGCTTCTGATTTTTTTTCATGAATTACTGGAATGGCTTTAAACTGCATGTATCACATTTGACCTTTCATGTATTTACATGTAATTACATGTAATATTGTATAACATGTACCCCACCCTTGGGGGATCCATTTTTTAAATAATCAACTGATGTAGCATTTATGTAAATTGTTAATTTTTCAGAAAACTTGAAAAATATTGCTGTTTCATTATTGCTTTGTGCTTAATTTGACTAACTTTACTGATTCATTTTCATTTAAGCACTGTAGAGGACTTTCATCTTTCAGCTTCCTCGGCCCCGGGAGAGGTCGGTACCTGATCCGCATGAGCATTTTCTCTATAAAAGAAGAAGATGAAGACTCGCTATCCACCTGATGTATTTTGCTGGACATTTTTCTGTACATTGCAGGTAAATTTTTCATCTTTTCACTTTCCAGCCTATTATTGTGTTGTACATTTTGGTGTTTGAAGTAATACTTATTGCATTTCTTGATTTTTTAAAATTGATCTGAATTCCCCTTTTCCAGGCATAAATTTCAATAATGTAACTTATGGATTGTACTGTTTAAGACTACAGAGACTGAACTTTAATTTCTTATCAAAAGGATTGCCTTTCTCTTGTTTAAATTAATTGTAAACAAATATAATAGGGGGCACCTGCTATTTCTCTAAGTGCCTTTCACTGGGGGGTGGTGAAACATTTCTGCACATACTTAATCAGCAGGATGGGTTAGATAAGAATCAATTAGTATATCAGAGTCTTAAATTATTTACTTCTCATAAGCATCAAAAAAATTCTGAATCAGTCTTTTTAAAAAACTTTAAATTTTGCTTTATTAGCTATGATTTGTCAAATTTTGCAGCTTTTTTTAAATTCTGGGTAGAATCCACCCTTATGAAAAAATTGACACAAATGTGACTTTATATCATTTTATTAACATCAAAAAACAAAATCATGCAATTGTATAAATATTTTATTCATTACAATCACAACTATATCCAGGTCGGATCACAGGAATGAAAGTTATTCATTCCCTAGAACACTACTTGCAGCAGGGAGGTGTCATTAATTTAGATGGTCACAGTTTTCAGGACACTGAAGTGACAGGCCTCAAATTTCATACATATACATTGGTAGGTATAAGGTCTTTGAAAATTAAAAAATTGACTAATTCTGGGATAGGTAAATATGTAAGTATAGGAATGAGAGCACCAAATCCCCGGAACACGGGGTTTTGTTTGTTATGGAAAGTAGTATAGAGTACTGAATAGTGTGTGTTACCTGATTGGCTGAATTCAGGTATGTAATTATTTTCATTTTAAAGTAAAAATATTAATGTTTGAAATAAATGATGGAATGTAGGAATATTACAGAAAATATAGAAATACCAGGGGAGATTGTAGGAGTGGGGGTTGATATTTTTGGCAGAGTGACATTTACTGCCGATCGCTATAAGTTGTAAACAACTGCAATTTTGACCTATAAACGCCATGGGACCCTATATTTTTTTCGGGCTTTTTTATAAGCGCTTAGAATAAAGTTTCAAATGGTGCCAAGGATTTGTCTGAAATTGAATTAGTAGAGTACTGAGAGGGCAAAAGGTTTGTATAGAGTTCTATGGGAAAATAATTAGTGGTCTTTTCCCTATAGAGACCCCAATTTTTGCAATGTTAAGTGAATTGAAAGTCATGAAAAGTTATTTTTAGCTATTTATTTGAGTATTGAAGACATACCGAGAGAAAAAATAGCAAAAAACTTCAGTAGTTTTTGGGGGGTGGGGATTGAGGGGAATTGTGTCCTTTGTAAAAGGAGGGGGGGGGGGTTAGAGAAGAAAGTAGAGATTGGTATAGGATTGTGCAGTTTACATAGCCAGAGGAGGAAAGTAAGTTAAGAAAGTGCATCAGATTGCTCTTATGATGAATGTTTGTATGTATGTATAAATATATGTACGTATTATGTATGTACATGTATGTATTTTTATGTTATTGCTTTATATGTGTATATATATGGAAGTGTAGGGGCTGTGACCTGGTGTTTATTTTTATTTAGTTTCTTACACGTTTGCACTTTCGGTATCTTTTCGAATACTTTTGTTGACCCTTAAAAGGGCCTTTTTTTTGGTGGTCATGTGAAAGGAGCACATTTTTCTGTCTTGACATCTCATGTCTGGTATTGTATGTGATCCTCTGGATTGCTTCCCTTGGACTTCAGGGTGAGGTATTTGTAGTTAAGTTGTTTCTTTGTTGTAGCTACACAAATGTCTGTATTTTCCCTTTCTTGCAGCCTCGTTTTTCATCAGGGTGGCCCTCTGTAACTCATTTTCCTGCTGCTTTCCAGTTTTGTTGTGTACTTAGAGTTACTTCCCTTAGACTTGCTAAACAGACATGCAGAATTTCAACATGATGAAATCTTTATTGCTGGGACCTTAGGCTTCTGATTTTTTTTCATGAATTACTGGAATGGCTTTAAACTGCATGTATCACATTTGACCTTTCATGTATTTACATGTAATTACATGTAATATTGTATAACATGTACCCCACCCTTGGGGGATCCATTTTTTAAATAATCAACTGATGTAGCATTTATGTAAATTGTTAATTTTTCAGAAAACTTGAAAAATATTGCTGTTTCATTATTGCTTTGTGCTTAATTTGACTAACTTTACTGATTCATTTTCATTTAAGCACTGTAGAGGACTTTCATCTTTCAGCTTCCTCGGCCCCGGGAGAGGTCGGTACCTGATCCGCATGAGCATTTTCTCTATAAAAGAAGAAGATGAAGACTCGCTATCCACCTGATGTATTTTGCTGGACATTTTTCTGTACATTGCAGGTAAATTTTTCATCTTTTCACTTTCCAGCCTATTATTGTGTTGTACATTTTGGTGTTTGAAGTAATACTTATTGCATTTCTTGATTTTTTTAAAATTGATCTGAATTCCCCTTTTCCAGGCATAAATTTCAATAATGTAACTTATGGATTGTACTGTTTAAGACTACAGAGACTGAACTTTAATTTCTTATCAAAAGGATTGCCTTTCTCTTGTTTAAATTAATTGTAAACAAATATAATAGGGGGCACCTGCTATTTCTCTAAGTGCCTTTCACTGGGGGGTGGTGAAACATTTCTGCACATACTTAATCAGCAGGATGGGTTAGATAAGAATCAATTAGTATATCAGAGTCTTAAATTATTTACTTCTCATAAGCATCAAAAAAATTCTGAATCAGTCTTTTTAAAAAACTTTAAATTTTGCTTTATTAGCTATGATTTGTCAAATTTTGCAGCTTTTTTTAAATTCTGGGTAGAATCCACCCTTATGAAAAAATTGACACAAATGTGACTTTATATCATTTTATTAACATCAAAAAACAAAATCATGCAATTGTATAAATATTTTATTCATTACAATCACAACTATATCCAGGTCGGATCACAGGAATGAAAGTTATTCATTCCCTAGAACACTACTTGCAGCAGGGAGGTGTCATTAATTTAGATGGTCACAGTTTTCAGGACACTGAAGTGACAGGCCTCAAATTTCATACATATACATTGGTAGGTATAAGGTCTTTGAAAATTAAAAAATTGACTAATTCTGGGATAGGTAAATATGTAAGTATAGGAATGAGAGCACCAAATCCCCGGATGTACACGGGGTTTTGTTTGTTATGGAAAGTAGTATAGAGTACTGAATAGTGTGTGTTACCTGATTGGCTGAATTCAGGTATGTAATTATTTTCATTTTAAAGTAAAAATATTAATGTTTGAAATAAATGATGGAATGTAGGAATATTACAGAAAATATAGAAATACCAGGGGAGATTGTAGGAGTGGGGGTTGATATTTTTGGCAGAGTGACATTTACTGCCGATCGCTATAAGTTGTAAACAACTGCAATTTTGACCTATAAACGCCATGGGACCCTATATTTTTTTCGGGCTTTTTTATAAGCGCTTAGAATAAAGTTTCAAATGGTGCCAAGGATTTGTCTGAAATTGAATTAGTAGAGTACTGAGAGGGCAAAAGGTTTGTATAGAGTTCTATGGGAAAATAATTAGTGGTCTTTTCCCTATAGAGACCCCAATTTTTGCAATGTTAAGTGAATTGAAAGTCATGAAAAGTTATTTTTAGCTATTTATTTGAGTATTGAAGACATACCGAGAGAAAAAATAGCAAAAAACTTCAGTAGTTTTTGGGGGGTGGGGATTGAGGGGAATTGTGTCCTTTGTAAAAGGGAGGGGGGGGGGGGTAGAGAAGAAAGTAGAGATTGGTATAGGATTGTGCAGTTTACATAGCCAGAGGAGGAAAGTAAGTTAAGAAAGTGCATCAGATTGCTCTTATGATGAATGTTTGTATGTATGTATAAATATATGTACGTATTATGTATGTACATGTATGTATTTTTATGTTATTGCTTTATATGTGTATATATATGGAAGTGTAGGGGCTGTGACCTGGTGTTTATTTTTATTTAGTTTCTTACACGTTTGCACTTTCGGTATCTTTTCGAATACTTTTGTTGACCCTTAAAAGGGCCTTTTTTTGGTGGTCATGTGAAAGGAGCACATTTTTCTGTCTTGACATCTCATGTCTGGTATTGTATGTGATCCTCTGGATTGCTTCCCTTGGACTTCAGGGTGAGGTATTTGTAGTTAAGTTGTTTCTTTGTTGTAGCTACACAAATGTCTGTATTTTCCCTTTCTTGCAGCCTCGTTTTTCATCAGGGTGGCCCTCTGTAACTCATTTTCTGCTGCTTTCCAGTTTTTGTACTTAGAGTTACTTCCCTTAGACTTGCTAAACAGACATGCAGAATTTCAACATGATGAAATCTTTATTGCTGGGACCTTAGGCTTCTGATTTTTTTTCATGAATTACTGGAATGGCTTTAAACTGCATGTATCACATTTGACCTTTCATGTATTTACATGTAATTACATGTAATATTGTATAACATGTACCCCACCCTTGGGGGATCCATTTTTTAAATAATCAACTGATGTAGCATTTATGTAAATTGTTAATTTTTCAGAAAACTTGAAAAATATTGCTGTTTCATTATTGCTTTGTGCTTAATTTGACTAACTTTACTGATTCATTTTCATTTAAGCACTGTAGAGGACTTTCATCTTTCAGCTTCCTCGGCCCCGGGAGAGGTCGGTACCTGATCCGCATGAGCATTTTCTCTATAAAAGAAGAAGATGAAGACTCGCTATCCACCTGATGTATTTTGCTGGACATTTTTCTGTACATTGCAGGTAAATTTTTCATCTTTTCACTTTCCAGCCTATTATTGTGTTGTACATTTTGGTGTTTGAAGTAATACTTATTGCATTTCTTGATTTTTTAAAATTGATCTGAATTCCCCTTTTCCAGGCATAAATTTCAATAATGTAACTTATGGATTGTACTGTTTAAGACTACAGAGACTGAACTTTAATTTCTTATCAAAAGGATTGCCTTTCTCTTGTTTAAATTAATTGTAAACAAATATAATAGGGGGCACCTGCTATTTCTCTAAGTGCCTTTCACTGGGGGGTGGTGAAACATTTCTGCACATACTTAATCAGCAGGATGGGTTAGATAAGAATCAATTAGTATATCAGAGTCTTAAATTATTTACTTCTCATAAGCATCAAAAAAATTCTGAATCAGTCTTTTTAAAAAACTTTAAATTTTGCTTTATTAGCTATGATTGTCAAATTTTGCAGCTTTTTTTAAATTCTGGGTAGAATCCACCCTTATGAAAAAATTGACACAAATGTGACTTTATATCATTTTATTAACATCAAAAAACAAAATCATGCAATTGTATAAATATTTTATTCATTACAATCACAACTATATCCAGGTCGGATCACAGGAATGAAAGTTATTCATTCCCTAGAACACTACTTGCAGCAGGGAGGTGTCATTAATTTAGATGGTCACAGTTTTCAGGACACTGAAGTGACAGGCCTCAAATTTCATACATATACATTGGTAGGTATAAGGTCTTTGAAAATTAAAAAATTGACTAATTCTGGGATAGGTAAATATGTAAGTATAGGAATGAGAGCACCAAATCCCCGGATGTACACGGGGTTTTGTTTGTTATGGAAAGTAGTATAGAGTACTGAATAGTGTGTGTTACCTGATTGGCTGAATTCAGGTATGTAATTATTTTCATTTTAAAGTAAAAATATTAATGTTTGAAATAAATGATGGAATGTAGGAATATTACAGAAAATATAGAAATACCAGGGGAGATTGTAGGAGTGGGGGTTGATATTTTTGGCAGAGTGACATTTACTGCCGATCGCTATAAGTTGTAAACAACTGCAATTTTGACCTATAAACGCCATGGGACCCTATATTTTTTTCGGGCTTTTTTATAAGCGCTTAGAATAAAGTTTCAAATGGTGCCAAGGATTTGTCTGAAATTGAATTAGTAGAGTACTGAGAGGGCAAAAGGTTTGTATAGAGTTCTATGGGAAAATAATTAGTGGTCTTTTCCCTATAGAGACCCCAATTTTTGCAATGTTAAGTGAATTGAAAGTCATGAAAAGTTATTTTTAGCTATTTATTTGAGTATTGAAGACATACCGAGAGAAAAAATAGCAAAAAACTTCAGTAGTTTTTGGGGGGTGGGGATTGAGGGGAATTGTGTCCTTTGTAAAAGGGAGGGGGGGGGGGTAGAGAAGAAAGTAGAGATTGGTATAGGATTGTGCAGTTTACATAGCCAGAGGAGGAAAGTAAGTTAAGAAAGTGCATCAGATTGCTCTTATGATGAATGTTTGTATGTATGTATAAATATATGTACGTATTATGTATGTACATGTATGTATTTTTATGTTATTGCTTTATATGTGTATATATATGGAAGTGTAGGGGCTGTGACCTGGTGTTTATTTTTATTTAGTTTCTTACACGTTTGCACTTTCGGTATCTTTTCGAATACTTTTGTTGACCCTTAAAAGGGCCTTTTTTTTGGTGGTCATGTGAAAGGAGCACATTTTTCTGTCTTGACATCTCATGTCTGGTATTGTATGTGATCCTCTGGATTGCTTCCCTTGGACTTCAGGGTGAGGTATTTGTAGTTAAGTTGTTTCTTTGTTGTAGCTACACAAATGTCTGTATTTTCCCTTTCTTGCAGCCTCGTTTTTCATCAGGGTGGCCCTCTGTAACTCATTTTCTGCTGCTTTCCAGTTTTTGTACTTAGAGTTACTTCCCTTAGACTTGCTAAACAGACATGCAGAATTTCAACATGATGAAATCTTTATTGCTGGGACCTTAGGCTTCTGATTTTTTTTCATGAATTACTGGAATGGCTTTAAACTGCATGTATCACATTTGACCTTTCATGTATTTACATGTAATTACATGTAATATTGTATAACATGTACCCCACCCTTGGGGGATCCATTTTTTAAATAATCAACTGATGTAGCATTTATGTAAATTGTTAATTTTTCAGAAAACTTGAAAAATATTGCTGTTTCATTATTGCTTTGTGCTTAATTTGACTAACTTTACTGATTCATTTTCATTTAAGCACTGTAGAGGACTTTCATCTTTCAGCTTCCTCGGCCCCGGGAGAGGTCGGTACCTGATCCGCATGAGCATTTTCTCTATAAAAGAAGAAGATGAAGACTCGCTATCCACCTGATGTATTTTGCTGGACATTTTTCTGTACATTGCAGGTAAATTTTTCATCTTTTCACTTTCCAGCCTATTATTGTGTTGTACATTTTGGTGTTTGAAGTAATACTTATTGCATTTCTTGATTTTTTAAAATTGATCTGAATTCCCCTTTTCCAGGCATAAATTTCAATAATGTAACTTATGGATTGTACTGTTTAAGACTACAGAGACTGAACTTTAATTTCTTATCAAAAGGATTGCCTTTCTCTTGTTTAAATTAATTGTAAACAAATATAATAGGGGGCACCTGCTATTTCTCTAAGTGCCTTTCACTGGGGGGTGGTGAAACATTTCTGCACATACTTAATCAGCAGGATGGGTTAGATAAGAATCAATTAGTATATCAGAGTCTTAAATTATTTACTTCTCATAAGCATCAAAAAAATTCTGAATCAGTCTTTTTAAAAAACTTTAAATTTTGCTTTATTAGCTATGATTTGTCAAATTTTGCAGCTTTTTTTAAATTCTGGGTAGAATCCACCCTTATGAAAAAATTGACACAAATGTGACTTTATATCATTTTATTAACATCAAAAAACAAAATCATGCAATTGTATAAATATTTTATTCATTACAATCACAACTATATCCAGGTCGGATCACAGGAATGAAAGTTATTCATTCCCTAGAACACTACTTGCAGCAGGGAGGTGTCATTAATTTAGATGGTCACAGTTTTCAGGACACTGAAGTGACAGGCCTCAAATTTCATACATATACATTGGTAGGTATAAGGTCTTTGAAAATTAAAAAATTGACTAATTCTGGGATAGGTAAATATGTAAGTATAGGAATGAGAGCACCAAATCCCCGGATGTACACGGGGTTTTGTTTGTTATGGAAAGTAGTATAGAGTACTGAATAGTGTGTGTTACCTGATTGGCTGAATTCAGGTATGTAATTATTTTCATTTTAAAGTAAAAATATTAATGTTTGAAATAAATGATGGAATGTAGGAATATTACAGAAAATATAGAAATACCAGGGGAGATTGTAGGAGTGGGGGTTGATATTTTTGGCAGAGTGACATTTACTGCCGATCGCTATAAGTTGTAAACAACTGCAATTTTGACCTATAAACGCCATGGGACCCTATATTTTTTTCGGGCTTTTTTATAAGCGCTTAGAATAAAGTTTCAAATGGTGCCAAGGATTTGTCTGAAATTGAATTAGTAGAGTACTGAGAGGGCAAAAGGTTTGTATAGAGTTCTATGGGAAAATAATTAGTGGTCTTTTCCCTATAGAGACCCCAATTTTTGCAATGTTAAGTGAATTGAAAGTCATGAAAAGTTATTTTTAGCTATTTATTTGAGTATTGAAGACATACCGAGAGAAAAAATAGCAAAAAACTTCAGTAGTTTTTGGGGGGTGGGGATTGAGGGGAATTGTGTCCTTTGTAAAAGGGAGGGGGGGGGGGGTAGAGAAGAAAGTAGAGATTGGTATAGGATTGTGCAGTTTACATAGCCAGAGGAGGAAAGTAAGTTAAGAAAGTGCATCAGATTGCTCTTATGATGAATGTTTGTATGTATGTATAAATATATGTACGTATTATGTATGTACATGTATGTATTTTTATGTTATTGCTTTATATGTGTATATATATGGAAGTGTAGGGGCTGTGACCTGGTGTTTATTTTTATTTAGTTTCTTACACGTTTGCACTTTCGGTATCTTTTCGAATACTTTTGTTGACCCTTAAAAGGGCCTTTTTTTTGGTGGTCATGTGAAAGGAGCACATTTTTCTGTCTTGACATCTCATGTCTGGTATTGTATGTGATCCTCTGGATTGCTTCCCTTGGACTTCAGGGTGAGGTATTTGTAGTTAAGTTGTTTCTTTGTTGTAGCTACACAAATGTCTGTATTTTCCCTTTCTTGCAGCCTCGTTTTTCATCAGGGTGGCCCTCTGTAACTCATTTTCTGCTGCTTTCCAGTTTTTGTACTTAGAGTTACTTCCCTTAGACTTGCTAAACAGACATGCAGAATTTCAACATGATGAAATCTTTATTGCTGGGACCTTAGGCTTCTGATTTTTTTTCATGAATTACTGGAATGGCTTTAAACTGCATGTATCACATTTGACCTTTCATGTATTTACATGTAATTACATGTAATATTGTATAACATGTACCCCACCCTTGGGGGATCCATTTTTTAAATAATCAACTGATGTAGCATTTATGTAAATTGTTAATTTTTCAGAAAACTTGAAAAATATTGCTGTTTCATTATTGCTTTGTGCTTAATTTGACTAACTTTACTGATTCATTTTCATTTAAGCACTGTAGAGGACTTTCATCTTTCAGCTTCCTCGGCCCCGGGAGAGGTCGGTACCTGATCCGCATGAGCATTTTCTCTATAAAAGAAGAAGATGAAGACTCGCTATCCACCTGATGTATTTTGCTGGACATTTTTCTGTACATTGCAGGTAAATTTTTCATCTTTTCACTTTCCAGCCTATTATTGTGTTGTACATTTTGGTGTTTGAAGTAATACTTATTGCATTTCTTGATTTTTTAAAATTGATCTGAATTCCCCTTTTCCAGGCATAAATTTCAATAATGTAACTTATGGATTGTACTGTTTAAGACTACAGAGACTGAACTTTAATTTCTTATCAAAAGGATTGCCTTTCTCTTGTTTAAATTAATTGTAAACAAATATAATAGGGGGCACCTGCTATTTCTCTAAGTGCCTTTCACTGGGGGGTGGTGAAACATTTCTGCACATACTTAATCAGCAGGATGGGTTAGATAAGAATCAATTAGTATATCAGAGTCTTAAATTATTTACTTCTCATAAGCATCAAAAAAATTCTGAATCAGTCTTTTTAAAAAACTTTAAATTTTGCTTTATTAGCTATGATTTGTCAAATTTTGCAGCTTTTTTTAAATTCTGGGTAGAATCCACCCTTATGAAAAAATTGACACAAATGTGACTTTATATCATTTTATTAACATCAAAAAACAAAATCATGCAATTGTATAAATATTTTATTCATTACAATCACAACTATATCCAGGTCGGATCACAGGAATGAAAGTTATTCATTCCCTAGAACACTACTTGCAGCAGGGAGGTGTCATTAATTTAGATGGTCACAGTTTTCAGGACACTGAAGTGACAGGCCTCAAATTTCATACATATACATTGGTAGGTATAAGGTCTTTGAAAATTAAAAAATTGACTAATTCTGGGATAGGTAAATATGTAAGTATAGGAATGAGAGCACCAAATCCCCGGATGTACACGGGGTTTTGTTTGTTATGGAAAGTAGTATAGAGTACTGAATAGTGTGTGTTACCTGATTGGCTGAATTCAGGTATGTAATTATTTTCATTTTAAAGTAAAAATATTAATGTTTGAAATAAATGATGGAATGTAGGAATATTACAGAAAATATAGAAATACCAGGGGAGATTGTAGGAGTGGGGGTTGATATTTTTGGCAGAGTGACATTTACTGCCGATCGCTATAAGTTGTAAACAACTGCAATTTTGACCTATAAACGCCATGGGACCCTATATTTTTTTCGGGCTTTTTTATAAGCGCTTAGAATAAAGTTTCAAATGGTGCCAAGGATTTGTCTGAAATTGAATTAGTAGAGTACTGAGAGGGCAAAAGGTTTGTATAGAGTTCTATGGGAAAATAATTAGTGGTCTTTTCCCTATAGAGACCCCAATTTTTGCAATGTTAAGTGAATTGAAAGTCATGAAAAGTTATTTTTAGCTATTTATTTGAGTATTGAAGACATACCGAGAGAAAAAATAGCAAAAAACTTCAGTAGTTTTTGGGGGGTGGGGATTGAGGGGAATTGTGTCCTTTGTAAAAGGGAGGGGGGGGGGGGTAGAGAAGAAAGTAGAGATTGGTATAGGATTGTGCAGTTTACATAGCCAGAGGAGGAAAGTAAGTTAAGAAAGTGCATCAGATTGCTCTTATGATGAATGTTTGTATGTATGTATAAATATATGTACGTATTATGTATGTACATGTATGTATTTTTATGTTATTGCTTTATATGTGTATATATATGGAAGTGTAGGGGCTGTGACCTGGTGTTTATTTTTATTTAGTTTCTTACACGTTTGCACTTTCGGTATCTTTTCGAATACTTTTGTTGACCCTTAAAAGGGCCTTTTTTTTGGTGGTCATGTGAAAGGAGCACATTTTTCTGTCTTGACATCTCATGTCTGGTATTGTATGTGATCCTCTGGATTGCTTCCCTTGGACTTCAGGGTGAGGTATTTGTAGTTAAGTTGTTTCTTTGTTGTAGCTACACAAATGTCTGTATTTTCCCTTTCTTGCAGCCTCGTTTTTCATCAGGGTGGCCCTCTGTAACTCATTTTCTGCTGCTTTCCAGTTTTTGTACTTAGAGTTACTTCCCTTAGACTTGCTAAACAGACATGCAGAATTTCAACATGATGAAATCTTTATTGCTGGGACCTTAGGCTTCTGATTTTTTTTCATGAATTACTGGAATGGCTTTAAACTGCATGTATCACATTTGACCTTTCATGTATTTACATGTAATTACATGTAATATTGTATAACATGTACCCCACCCTTGGGGGATCCATTTTTTAAATAATCAACTGATGTAGCATTTATGTAAATTGTTAATTTTTCAGAAAACTTGAAAAATATTGCTGTTTCATTATTGCTTTGTGCTTAATTTGACTAACTTTACTGATTCATTTTCATTTAAGCACTGTAGAGGACTTTCATCTTTCAGCTTCCTCGGCCCCGGGAGAGGTCGGTACCTGATCCGCATGAGCATTTTCTCTATAAAAGAAGAAGATGAAGACTCGCTATCCACCTGATGTATTTTGCTGGACATTTTTCTGTACATTGCAGGTAAATTTTTCATCTTTTCACTTTCCAGCCTATTATTGTGTTGTACATTTTGGTGTTTGAAGTAATACTTATTGCATTTCTTGATTTTTTAAAATTGATCTGAATTCCCCTTTTCCAGGCATAAATTTCAATAATGTAACTTATGGATTGTACTGTTTAAGACTACAGAGACTGAACTTTAATTTCTTA
Source organism: Saccostrea echinata (assembly GCF_033153115.1). NCBI lineage: Eukaryota > Metazoa > Mollusca > Bivalvia > Ostreida > Ostreidae > Saccostrea > Saccostrea echinata. Next base: position 13,763 of record NW_026889930.1, read on the forward strand.
TCAAAAGGATTGCCTTTCTCTTGTTTAAATTAATTGTAAACAAATATAATAGGGGGCACCTGCTATTTCTCTAAGTGCCTTTCACTGGGGGGTGGTGAAACATTTCTGCACATACTTAATCAGCAGGATGGGTTAGATAAGAATCAATTAGTATATCAGAGTCTTAAATTATTTACTTCTCATAAGCATCAAAAAAATTCTGAATCAGTCTTTTTAAAAAACTTTAAATTTTGCTTTATTAGCTATGATTTGTCAAATTTTGCAGCTTTTTTTAAATTCTGGGTAGAATCCACCCTTATGAAAAAATTGACACAAATGTGACTTTATATCATTTTATTAACATCAAAAAACAAAATCATGCAATTGTATAAATATTTTATTCATTACAATCACAACTATATCCAGGTCGGATCACAGGAATGAAAGTTATTCATTCCCTAGAACACTACTTGCAGCAGGGAGGTGTCATTAATTTAGATGGTCACAGTTTTCAGGACACTGAAGTGACAGGCCTCAAATTTCATACATATACATTGGTAGGTATAAGGTCTTTGAAAATTAAAAAATTGACTAATTCTGGGATAGGTAAATATGTAAGTATAGGAATGAGAGCACCAAATCCCCGGATGTACACGGGGTTTTGTTTGTTATGGAAAGTAGTATAGAGTACTGAATAGTGTGTGTTACCTGATTGGCTGAATTCAGGTATGTAATTATTTTCATTTTAAAGTAAAAATATTAATGTTTGAAATAAATGATGGAATGTAGGAATATTACAGAAAATATAGAAATACCAGGGGAGATTGTAGGAGTGGGGGTTGATATTTTTGGCAGAGTGACATTTACTGCCGATCGCTATAAGTTGTAAACAACTGCAATTTTGACCTATAAACGCCATGGGACCCTATATTTTTTTCGGGCTTTTTTATAAGCGCTTAGAATAAAGTTTCAAATGGTGCCAAGGATTTGTCTGAAATTGAATTAGTAGAGTACTGAGAGGGCAAAAGGTTTGTATAGAGTTCTATGGGAAAATAATTAGTGGTCTTTTCCCTATAGACCCCAATTTTTGCAATGTTAAGTGAATTGAAAGTCATGAAAAGTTATTTTTAGCTATTTATTTGAGTATTGAAGACATACCGAGAGAAAAAATAGCAAAAAACTTCCAGTAGTTTTTGGGGGGTGGGGATTGAGGGGAATTGTGTCCTTTGTAAAAGGGAGGGGGGGGGGGTAGAGAAGAAAGTAGAGATTGGTATAGGATTGTGCAGTTTACATAGCCAGAGGAGGAAAGTAAGTTAAGAAAGTGCATCAGATTGCTCTTATGATGAATGTTTGTATGTATGTATAAATATATGTACGTATTATGTATGTACATGTATGTATTTTTATGTTATTGCTTTATATGTGTATATATATGGAAGTGTAGGGGCTGTGACCTGGTGTTTATTTTTATTTAGTTTCTTACACGTTTGCACTTTCGGTATCTTTTCGAATACTTTTGTTGACCCTTAAAAGGGCCTTTTTTTGGTGGTCATGTGAAAGGAGCACATTTTTCTGTCTTGACATCTCATGTCTGGTATTGTATGTGATCCTCTGGATTGCTTCCCTTGGACTTCAGGGTGAGGTATTTGTAGTTAAGTTGTTTCTTTGTTGTAGCTACACAAATGTCTGTATTTTCCCTTTCTTGCAGCCTCGTTTTTCATCAGGGTGGCCCTCTGTAACTCATTTTCTGCTGCTTTCCAGTTTTTGTACTTAGAGTTACTTCCCTTAGACTTGCTAAACAGACATGCAGAATTTCAACATGATGAAATCTTTATTGCTGGGACCTTAGGCTTCTGATTTTTTTCATGAATTACTGGAATGGCTTTAAACTGCATGTATCACATTTGACCTTTCATGTATTTACATGTAATTACATGTAATATTGTATAACATGTACCCCACCCTTGGGGGATCCATTTTTAAATAATCAACTGATGTAGCATTTATGTAAATTGTTAATTTTTCAGAAAACTTGAAAAATATTGCTGTTTCATTATTGCTTTGTGCTTAATTTGACTAACTTTACTGATTCATTTTCATTTAAGCACTGTAGAGGACTTTCATCTTTCAGCTTCCTCGGCCCCGGGAGAGGTCGGTACCTGATCCGCATGAGCATTTTCTCTATAAAAGAAGAAGATGAAGACTCGCTATCCACCTGATGTATTTTGCTGGACATTTTTCTGTACATTGCAGGTAAATTTTTCATCTTTTCACTTTCCAGCCTATTATTGTGTTGTACATTTTGGTGTTTGAAGTAATACTTATTGCATTTCTTGATTTTTTAAAATTGATCTGAATTCCCCTTTTCCAGGCATAAATTTCAATAATGTAACTTATGGATTGTACTGTTTAAGACTACAGAGACTGAACTTTAATTTCTTATCAAAAGGATTGCCTTTCTCTTGTTTAAATTAATTGTAAACAAATATAATAGGGGGCACCTGCTATTTCTCTAAGTGCCTTTCACTGGGGGGTGGTGAAACATTTCTGCACATACTTAATCAGCAGGATGGGTTAGATAAGAATCAATTAGTATATCAGAGTCTTAAATTATTTACTTCTCATAAGCATCAAAAAAATTCTGAATCAGTCTTTTTAAAAAACTTTAAATTTTGCTTTATTAGCTATGATTTGTCAAATTTTGCAGCTTTTTTTAAATTCTGGGTAGAATCCACCCTTATGAAAAAATTGACACAAATGTGACTTTATATCATTTTATTAACATCAAAAAACAAAATCATGCAATTGTATAAATATTTTATTCATTACAATCACAACTATATCCAGGTCGGATCACAGGAATGAAAGTTATTCATTCCCTAGAACACTACTTGCAGCAGGGAGGTGTCATTAATTTAGATGGTCACAGTTTTCAGGACACTGAAGTGACAGGCCTCAAATTTCATACATATACATTGGTAGGTATAAGGTCTTTGAAAATTAAAAAATTGACTAATTCTGGGATAGGTAAATATGTAAGTATAGGAATGAGAGCACCAAATCCCCGGATGTACACGGGGTTTTGTTTGTTATGGAAAGTAGTATAGAGTACTGAATAGTGTGTGTTACCTGATTGGCTGAATTCAGGTATGTAATTATTTTCATTTTAAAGTAAAAATATTAATGTTTGAAATAAATGATGGAATGTAGGAATATTACAGAAAATATAGAAATACCAGGGGAGATTGTAGGAGTGGGGGTTGATATTTTTGGCAGAGTGACATTTACTGCCGATCGCTATAAGTTGTAAACAACTGCAATTTTGACCTATAAACGCCATGGGACCCTATATTTTTTTCGGGCTTTTTTATAAGCGCTTAGAATAAAGTTTCAAATGGTGCCAAGGATTTGTCTGAAATTGAATTAGTAGAGTACTGAGAGGGCAAAAGGTTTGTATAGAGTTCTATGGGAAAATAATTAGTGGTCTTTTCCCTATAGAGACCCCAATTTTTGCAATGTTAAGTGAATTGAAAGTCATGAAAAGTTATTTTTAGCTATTTATTTGAGTATTGAAGACATACCGAGAGAAAAAATAGCAAAAAACTTCAGTAGTTTTTGGGGGGTGGGGATTGAGGGGAATTGTGTCCTTTGTAAAAGGGAGGGGGGGGGGGGGGGTAGAGAAGAAAGTAGAGATTGGTATAGGATTGTGCAGTTTACATAGCCAGAGGAGGAAAGTAAGTTAAGAAAGTGCATCAGATTGCTCTTATGATGAATGTTTGTATGTATGTATAAATATATGTACGTATTATGTATGTACATGTATGTATTTTTATGTTATTGCTTTATATGTGTATATATATGGAAGTGTAGGGGCTGTGACCTGGTGTTTATTTTTATTTAGTTTCTTACACGTTTGCACTTTCGGTATCTTTTCGAATACTTTTGTTGACCCTTAAAAGGGCCTTTTTTGGTGGTCATGTGAAAGGAGCACATTTTTCTGTCTTGACATCTCATGTCTGGTATTGTATGTGATCCTCTGGATTGCTTCCCTTGGACTTCAGGGTGAGGTATTTGTAGTTAAGTTGTTTCTTTGTTGTAGCTACACAAATGTCTGTATTTTCCCTTTCTTGCAGCCTCGTTTTTCATCAGGGTGGCCCTCTGTAACTCATTTTCTGCTGCTTTCCAGTTTTTGTACTTAGAGTTACTTCCCTTAGACTTGCTAAACAGACATGCAGAATTTCAACATGATGAAATCTTTATTGCTGGGACCTTAGGCTTCTGATTTTTTTTCATGAATTACTGGAATGGCTTTAAACTGCATGTATCACATTTGACCTTTCATGTATTTACATGTAATTACATGTAATATTGTATAACATGTACCCCACCCTTGGGGGATCCATTTTTTAAATAATCAACTGATGTAGCATTTATGTAAATTGTTAATTTTTCAGAAAACTTGAAAAATATTGCTGTTTCATTATTGCTTTGTGCTTAATTTGACTAACTTTACTGATTCATTTTCATTTAAGCACTGTAGAGGACTTTCATCTTTCAGCTTCCTCGGCCCCGGGAGAGGTCGGTACCTGATCCGCATGAGCATTTTCTCTATAAAAGAAGAAGATGAAGACTCGCTATCCACCTGATGTATTTTGCTGGACATTTTTCTGTACATTGCAGGTAAATTTTTCATCTTTTCACTTTCCAGCCTATTATTGTGTTGTACATTTTGGTGTTTGAAGTAATACTTATTGCATTTCTTGATTTTTTAAAATTGATCTGAATTCCCCTTTTCCAGGCATAAATTTCAATAATGTAACTTATGGATTGTACTGTTTAAGACTACAGAGACTGAACTTTAATTTCTTATCAAAAGGATTGCCTTTCTCTTGTTTAAATTAATTGTAAACAAATATAATAGGGGGCACCTGCTATTTCTCTAAGTGCCTTTCACTGGGGGGTGGTGAAACATTTCTGCACATACTTAATCAGCAGGATGGGTTAGATAAGAATCAATTAGTATATCAGAGTCTTAAATTATTTACTTCTCATAAGCATCAAAAAAATTCTGAATCAGTCTTTTTAAAAAACTTTAAATTTTGCTTTATTAGCTATGATTTGTCAAATTTTGCAGCTTTTTTAAATTCTGGGTAGAATCCACCCTTATGAAAAAATTGACACAAATGTGACTTTATATCATTTTATTAACATCAAAAAACAAAATCATGCAATTGTATAAATATTTTATTCATTACAATCACAACTATATCCAGGTCGGATCACAGGAATGAAAGTTATTCATTCCCTAGAACACTACTTGCAGCAGGGAGGTGTCATTAATTTAGATGGTCACAGTTTTCAGGACACTGAAGTGACAGGCCTCAAATTTCATACATATACATTGGTAGGTATAAGGTCTTTGAAAATTAAAAAATTGACTAATTCTGGGATAGGTAAATATGTAAGTATAGAGCACCAAATCCCGGATGTACACGGGGTTTTGTTTGTTATGGAAAGTAGTATAGAGTACTGAATAGTGTGTGTTACCTGATTGGCTGAATTCAGGTATGTAATTATTTTCATTTTAAAGTAAAAATATTAATGTTTGAAATAAATGATGGAATGTAGGAATATTACAGAAAATATAGAAATACCAGGGGAGATTGTAGGAGTGGGGGTTGATATTTTTGGCAGAGTGACATTTACTGCCGATCGCTATAAGTTGTAAACAACTGCAATTTTGACCTATAAACGCCATGGGACCCTATATTTTTTTCGGGCTTTTTTATAAGCGCTTAGAATAAAGTTTCAAATGGTGCCAAGGATTTGTCTGAAATTGAATTAGTAGAGTACTGAGAGGGCAAAAGGTTTGTATAGAGTTCTATGGGAAAATAATTAGTGGTCTTTTCCCTATAGAGACCCCAATTTTTGCAATGTTAAGTGAATTGAAAGTCATGAAAAGTTATTTTTAGCTATTTATTTGAGTATTGAAGACATACCGAGAGAAAAAATAGCAAAAAACTTCAGTAGTTTTTGGGGGGTGGGGATTGAGGGGAATTGTGTCCTTTGTAAAAGGGGAGGGGGGGGGGGGTAGAGAAGAAAGTAGAGATTGGTATAGGATTGTGCAGTTTACATAGCCAGAGGAGGAAAGTAAGTTAAGAAAGTGCATCAGATTGCTCTTATGATGAATGTTTGTATGTATGTATAAATATATGTACGTATTATGTATGTACATGTATGTATTTTTATGTTATTGCTTTATATGTGTATATATATGGAAGTGTAGGGGCTGTGACCTGGTGTTTATTTTTATTTAGTTTCTTACACGTTTGCACTTTCGGTATCTTTTCGAATACTTTTGTTGACCCTTAAAAGGGCCTTTTTTTTGGTGGTCATGTGAAAGGAGCACATTTTTCTGTCTTGACATCTCATGTCTGGTATTGTATGTGATCCTCTGGATTTGCTTCCCTTGGACTTCAGGGTGAGGTATTTGTAGTTAAGTTGTTTCTTTGTTGTAGCTACACAAATGTCTGTATTTTCCCTTTCTTGCAGCCTCGTTTTTCATCAGGGTGGCCCTCTGTAACTCATTTTCTGCTGCTTTCCAGTTTTTGTACTTAGAGTTACTTCCCTTAGACTTGCTAAACAGACATGCAGAATTTCAACATGATGAAATCTTTATTGCTGGGACCTTAGGCTTCTGATTTTTTTCATGAATTACTGGAATGGCTTTAAACTGCATGTATCACATTTGACCTTTCATGTATTTACATGTAATTACATGTAATATTGTATAACATGTACCCCACCCTTGGGGGATCCATTTTTTAAATAATCAACTGATGTAGCATTTATGTAAATTGTTAATTTTTCAGAAAACTTGAAAAATATTGCTGTTTCATTATTGCTTTGTGCTTAATTTGACTAACTTTACTGATTCATTTTCATTTAAGCACTGTAGAGGACTTTCATCTTTCAGCTTCCTCGGCCCCGGGAGAGGTCGGTACCTGATCCGCATGAGCATTTTCTCTATAAAAGAAGAAGATGAAGACTCGCTATCCACCTGATGTATTTTGCTGGACATTTTTCTGTACATTGCAGGTAAATTTTTCATCTTTTCACTTTCCAGCCTATTATTGTGTTGTACATTTTGGTGTTTGAAGTAATACTTATTGCATTTCTTGATTTTTTAAAATTGATCTGAATTCCCCTTTTCCAGGCATAAATTTCAATAATGTAACTTATGGATTGTACTGTTTAAGACTACAGAGACTGAACTTTAATTTCTTATCAAAAGGATTGCCTTTCTCTTGTTTAAATTAATTGTAAACAAATATAATAGGGGGCACCTGCTATTTCTCTAAGTGCCTTTCACTGGGGGGTGGTGAAACATTTCTGCACATACTTAATCAGCAGGATGGGTTAGATAAGAATCAATTAGTATATCAGAGTCTTAAATTATTTACTTCTCATAAGCATCAAAAAAATTCTGAATCAGTCTTTTTAAAAAACTTTAAATTTTGCTTTATTAGCTATGATTTGTCAAATTTTGCAGCTTTTTTAAATTCTGGGTAGAATCCACCCTTATGAAAAAATTGACACAAATGTGACTTTATATCATTTTATTAACATCAAAAACAAAATCATGCAATTGTATAAATATTTTATTCATTACAATCACAACTATATCCAGGTCGGATCACAGGAATGAAAGTTATTCATTCCCTAGAACACTACTTGCAGCAGGGAGGTGTCATTAATTTAGATGGTCACAGTTTTCAGGACACTGAAGTGACAGGCCTCAAATTTCATACATATACATTGGTAGGTATAAGGTCTTTGAAAATTAAAAAATTGACTAATTCTGGGATAGGTAAATATGTAAGTATAGGAATGAGAGCACCAAATCCCCGGATGTACACGGGGTTTTGTTTGTTATGGAAAGTAGTATAGAGTACTGAATAGTGTGTGTTACCTGATTGGCTGAATTCAGGTATGTAATTATTTTCATTTTAAAGTAAAAATATTAATGTTTGAAATAAATGATGGAATGTAGGAATATTACAGAAAATATAGAAATACCAGGGGAGATTGTAGGAGTGGGGGTTGATATTTTTGGCAGAGTGACATTTACTGCCGATCGCTATAAGTTGTAAACAACTGCAATTTTGACCTATAAACGCCATGGGACCCTATATTTTTTTCGGGCTTTTTTATAAGCGCTTAGAATAAAGTTTCAAATGGTGCCAAGGATTTGTCTGAAATTGAATTAGTAGAGTACTGAGAGGGCAAAAGGTTTGTATAGAGTTCTATGGGAAAATAATTAGTGGTCTTTTCCCTATAGAGACCCCAATTTTTGCAATGTTAAGTGAATTGAAAGTCATGAAAAGTTATTTTTAGCTATTTATTTGAGTATTGAAGACATACCGAGAGAAAAAATAGCAAAAAACTTCAGTAGTTTTTGGGGGGTGGGGGGGATTGAGGGGAATTTGTGTCCTTTGTAAAAGGGAGGGGGGGGGGGGGGTAGAGAGAAAGTAGAGATTGGTATAGGATTGTGCAGTTTACATAGCCAGAGGAGGAAAGTAAGTTAAGAAAGTGCATCAGATTGCTCTTATGATGAATGTTTGTATGTATGTATAAATATATGTACGTATTATGTATGTACATGTATGTATTTTTATGTTATTGCTTTATATGTGTATATATATGGAAGTGTAGGGGCTGTGACCTGGTGTTTATTTTTATTTAGTTTCTTACACGTTTGTCACTTTCGGTATCTTTTCGAATACTTTTGTTGACCCTTAAAAGGGCCTTTTTTTTGGTGGTCATGTGAAAGGAGCACATTTTTCTGTCTTGACATCTCATTGTCTGGTATTGTATGTGATCCTCTGGATTGCTTCCCTTGGACTTCAGGGTGAGGTATTTGTAGTTAAGTTGTTTCTTTGTTGTAGCTACACAAATGTCTGTATTTTCCCTTTCTTGCAGCCTCGTTTTTCATCAGGGTGGCCCTCTGTAACTCATTTTCTGCTGCTTTCCAGTTTTTGTACTTAGAGTTACTTCCCTTAGACTTGCTAAACAGACATGCAGAATTTCAACATGATGAAATCTTTATTGCTGGGACCTTAGGCTTCTGATTTTTTTCATGAATTACTGAATGGCTTTAAACTGCATGTATCACATTTGACCTTTCATGTATTTACATGTAATTACATGTAATATTGTATAACATGTACCCCACCCTTGGGGGATCCATTTTTTAAATAATCAACTGATGTAGCATTTATGTAAATTGTTAATTTTTTCAGAAAACTTGAAAAATATTGCTGTTTCATTATTGCTTTGTGCTTAATTTGACTAACTTTACTGATTCATTTTCATTTAAGCACTGTAGAGGACTTTCATCTTTCAGCTTCCTCGGCCCCGGGAGAGGTCGGTACCTGATCCGCATGAGCATTTTCTCTATAAAAGAAGAAGATGAAGACTCGCTATCCACCTGATGTATTTTGCTGGACATTTTTCTGTACATTGCAGGTAAATTTTTCATCTTTTCACTTTCCAGCCTATTATTGTGTTGTACATTTTGGTGTTTGAAGTAATACTTATTGCATTCTTGATTTTTTAAATTGATCTGAATTCCCCTTTTCCAGGCATAAATTTCAATAATGTAACTTATGGATTGTACTGTTTAAGACTACAGAGACTGAACTTTAATTTCTTATCAAAAGGATTGCCTTTCTCTTGTTTAAATTAATTGTAAACAAATATAATAGGGGGCACCTGCTATTTCTCTAAGTGCCTTTCACTGGGGGGTGGTGAAACATTTCTGCACATACTTAATCAGCAGGATGGGTTAGATAAGAATCAATTAGTATATCAGAGTCTTAAATTATTTACTTCTCATAAGCATCAAAAAAATTCTGAATCAGTCTTTTTAAAAAACTTTAAATTTTGCTTTATTAGCTATGATTTGTCAAATTTTGCAGCTTTTTTTAAATTCTGGGTAGAATCCACCCTTATGAAAAAATTGACACAAATGTGACTTTATATCATTTTATTAACATCAAAAAACAAAATCATGCAATTGTATAAATATTTTATTCATTACAATCACAACTATATCCAGGTCGGATCACAGGAATGAAAGTTATTCATTCCCTAGAACACTACTTGCAGCAGGGAGGTGTCATTAATTTAGATGGTCACAGTTTTCAGGACACTGAAGTGACAGGCCTCAAATTTCATACTATACATTGGTAGGTATAAGGTCTTTGAAAATTAAAAAATTGACTAATTCTGGGATAGGTAAATATGTAAGTATAGGAATGAGAGCACCAAATCCCCGGATGTACACGGGGTTTTGTTTGTTATGGAAAGTAGTATAGAGTACTGAATAGTGTGTGTTACCTGATTGGCTGAATTCAGGTATGTAATTATTTTCATTTTAAAGTAAAAATATTAATGTTTGAAATAAATGATGGAATGTAGGAATATTACAGAAAATATAGAAATACCAGGGGAGATTGTAGGAGTGGGGGTTGATATTTTTGGCAGAGTGACATTTACTGCCGATCGCTATAAGTTGTAAACAACTGCAATTTTGACCTATAAACGCCATGGGACCCTATATTTTTTTCGGGCTTTTTTATAAGCGCTTAGAATAAAGTTTCAAATGGTGCCAAGGATTTGTCTGAAATTGAATTAGTAGAGTACTGAGAGGGCAAAAGGTTTGTATAGAGTTCTATGGGAAAATAATTAGTGGTCTTTTCCCTATAGAGACCCCAATTTTTGCAATGTTAAGTGAATTGAAAGTCATGAAAAGTTATTTTTAGCTATTTATTTGAGTATTGAAGACATACCGAGAGAAAAAATAGCAAAAAACTTCAGTAGTTTTTGGGGGGTGGGGATTGAGGGGAATTGTGTCCTTTGTAAAAGGGAGGGGGGGGGGGTAGAGAAGAAAGTAGAGATTGGTATAGGATTGTGCAGTTTACATAGCCAGAGGAGGAAAGTAAGTTAAGAAAGTGCATCAGATTGCTCTTATGATGAATGTTTGTATGTATGTATAAATATATGTACGTATTATGTATGTACATGTATGTATTTTTATGTTATTGCTTTATATGTGTATATATATGGAAGTGTAGGGGCTGTGACCTGGTGTTTATTTTTATTTAGTTTCTTACACGTTTGCACTTTCGGTATCTTTTCGAATACTTTTGTTGACCCTTAAAAGGGCCTTTTTTTTGGTGGTCATGGAAAGGAGCACATTTTTCTGTCTTGACATCTCATGTCTGGTATTGTATGTGATCCTCTGGATTGCTTCCCTTGGACTTCAGGGTGAGGTATTTGTAGTTAAGTTGTTTCTTTGTTGTAGCTACACAAATGTCTGTATTTTCCCTTTCTTGCAGCCTCGTTTTTCATCAGGGTGGCCCTCTGTAACTCATTTTCTGCTGCTTTCCAGTTTTTGTACTTAGAGTTACTTCCCTTAGACTTGCTAAACAGACATGCAGAATTTCAACATGATGAAATCTTTATTGCTGGGACCTTAGGCTTCTGATTTTTTTTCATGAATTACTGGAATGGCTTTAAACTGCATGTATCACATTTGACCTTTCATGTATTTACATGTAATTACATGTAATATTGTATAACATGTACCCCACCCTTGGGGGATCCATTTTTTAAATAATCAACTGATGTAGCATTTATGTAAATTGTTAATTTTTCAGAAAACTTGAAAAATATTGCTGTTTCATTATTGCTTTGTGCTTAATTTGACTAACTTTACTGATTCATTTTCATTTAAGCACTGTAGAGGACTTTCATCTTTCAGCTTCCTCGGCCCCGGGAGAGGTCGGTACCTGATCCGCATGAGCATTTTCTCTATAAAAGAAGAAGATGAAGACTCGCTATCCACCTGATGTATTTTGCTGGACATTTTTCTGTACATTGCAGGTAAATTTTTCATCTTTTCACTTTCCAGCCTATTATTGTGTTGTACATTTTGGTGTTTGAAGTAATACTTATTGCATTTCTTGATTTTTAAAATTGATCTGAATTCCCTTTTCCAGCATAAATTTCAATAATGTAACTTATGGATTGTACTGTTTAAGACTACAGAGACTGAACTTTAATTCTTATCAAAAGGATTGCCTTTCTCTTGTTTAAATTAATTGTAAACAAATATAATAGGGGGCACCTGCTATTTCTCTAAGTGCCTTTCACTGGGGGGTGGTGAAACATTTCTGCACATACTTAATCAGCAGGATGGGTTAGATAAGAATCAATTAGTATATCAGAGTCTTAAATTATTTACTTCTCATAAGCATCAAAAAATTCTGAATCAGTCTTTTTAAAAACTTTAAATTTTGCTTTATTAGCTATGATTTGTCAAATTTTGCAGCTTTTTTTAAATTCTGGGTAGAATCCACCCTTATGAAAAAATTGACACAAATGTGACTTTATATCATTTTATTAACATCAAAAAACAAAATCATGCAATTGTATAAATATTTTATTCATTACAATCACAACTATATCCAGGTCGGATCACAGGAATGAAAGTTATTCATTCCCTAGAACACTACTTGCAGCAGGGAGGTGTCATTAATTTAGATGGTCACAGTTTTCAGGACACTGAAGTGACAGGCCTCAAATTTCATACATATACATTGGTAGGTATAAGGTCTTTGAAAATTAAAAAATTGACTAATTCTGGGATAGGTAAATATGTAAGTATAGGAATGAGAGCACCAAATCCCCGGATGTACACGGGGTTTTGTTTGTTATGGAAAGTAGTATAGAGTACTGAATAGTGTGTGTTACCTGATTGGCTGAATTCAGGTATGTAATTATTTTCATTTTAAAGTAAAAATATTAATGTTTGAAATAAATGATGGAATGTAGGAATATTACAGAAAATATAGAAATACCAGGGGAGATTGTAGGAGTGGGGGTTGATATTTTTGGCAGAGTGACATTTACTGCCGATCGCTATAAGTTGTAAACAACTGCAATTTTGACCTATAAACGCCATGGGACCCTATATTTTTTTCGGGCTTTTTTATAAGCGCTTAGAATAAAGTTTCAAAATGGTGCCAAGGATTTGTCTGAAATTGAATTAGTAGAGTACTGAGAGGGCAAAAGGTTTGTATAGAGTTCTATGGGAAAATAATTAGTGGTCTTTTCCCTATAGAGACCCCAATTTTTGCAATGTTAAGTGAATTGAAAGTCATGAAAAGTTATTTTTAGCTATTTATTTGAGTATTGAAGACATACCGAGAGAAAAAATAGCAAAAACTTCAGTAGTTTTTGGGGGGTGGGGATTGAGGGGAATTGTGTCCTTTGTAAAAGGGAGGGGGGGGGGGGGTAGAGAAGAAAGTAGAGATTGGTATAGGATTGTGCAGTTTACATAGCCAGAGGAGGAAAGTAAGTTAAGAAAGTGCATCAGATTGCTCTTATGATGAATGTTTGTATGTATGTATAAATATATGTACGTATTATGTATGTACATGTATGTATTTTTATGTTATTGCTTTATATGTGTATATATATGGAAGTGTAGGGGCTGTGACCTGGTGTTTATTTTTATTTAGTTTCTTACACGTTTGCACTTTCGGTATCTTTTCGAATACTTTTGTTGACCCTTAAAAGGGCCTTTTTTTTGGTGGTCATGGTGAAAGGAGCACATTTTTCTGTCTTGACATCTCATGTCTGGTATTGTATGTGATCCTCTGGATTGCTTCCCTTGGACTTCAGGGTGAGGTATTTGTAGTTAAGTTGTTTCTTTGTTGTAGCTACACAAATGTCTGTATTTTCCCTTTCTTGCAGCCTCGTTTTTCATCAGGGTGGCCCTCTGTAACTCATTTTCTGCTGCTTTCCAGTTTTTGTACTTAGAGTTACTTCCCTTAGACTTGCTAAACAGACATGCAGAATTTCAACATGATGAAATCTTTATTGCTGGGACCTTAGGCTTCTGATTTTTTTCATGAATTACTGGAATGGCTTTAAACTGCATGTATCACATTTGACCTTTCATGTATTTACATGTAATTACATGTAATATTGTATAACATGTACCCCACCCTTGGGGGATCCATTTTTTAAATAATCAACTGATGTAGCATTTATGTAAATTGTTAATTTTTCAGAAACTTGAAAAATATTGCTGTTTCATTATGCTTTGTGCTTAATTTGACTAACTTTACTGATTCATTTTCATTTAAGCACTGTAGAGGACTTTCATCTTTCAGCTTCCTCGGCCCCGGGAGAGGTCGGTACCTGATCCGCATGAGCATTTTCTCTATAAAAGAAGAAGATGAAGACTCGCTATCCACCTGATGTATTTTGCTGGACATTTTTCTGTACATTGCAGGTAAATTTTTCATCTTTTCACTTTCCAGCCTATTATTGTGTTGTACATTTTGGTGTTTGAAGTAATACTTATTGCATTTCTTGATTTTTTAAAATTGATCTGAATTCCCCTTTTCCAGGCATAAATTTCAATAATGTAACTTATGGATTGTACTGTTTAAGACTACAGAGACTGAACTTTAATTTCTTATCAAAAGGATTGCCTTTCTCTTGTTTAAATTAATTGTAAACAAATATAATAGGGGGCACCTGCTATTTCTCTAAGTGCCTTTCACTGGGGGGTGGTGAAACATTTCTGCACATACTTAATCAGCAGGATGGGTTAGATAAGAATCAATTAGTATATCAGAGTCTTAAATTATTTACTTCTCATAAGCATCAAAAAAATTCTGAATCAGTCTTTTTAAAAAACTTTAAATTTTGCTTTATTAGCTATGATTTGTCAAATTTTGCAGCTTTTTTTAAATTCTGGGTAGAATCCACCCTTATGAAAAAATTGACACAAATGTGACTTTATATCATTTTATTAACATCAAAAAACAAAATCATGCAATTGTATAAATATTTTATTCATTACAATCACAACTATATCCAGGTCGGATCACAGGAATGAAAGTTATTCATTCCCTAGAACACTACTTGCAGCAGGGAGGTGTCATTAATTTAGATGGTCACAGTTTTCAGGACACTGAAGTGACAGGCCTCAAATTTCATACATATACATTGGTAGGTATAAGGTCTTTGAAATTAAAAAATTGACTAATTCTGGGATAGGTAAATATGTAAGTATAGGAATGAGAGCACCAAATCCCCGGATGTACACGGGGTTTTGTTTGTTATGGAAAGTAGTATAGAGTACTGAATAGTGTGTGTTACCTGATTGGCTGAATTCAGGTATGTAATTATTTTCATTTTAAAGTAAAAATATTAATGTTTGAAATAAATGATGGAATGTAGGAATATTACAGAAAATATAGAAATACCAGGGGAGATTGTAGGAGTGGGGGTTGATATTTTTGGCAGAGTGACATTTACTGCCGATCGCTATAAGTTGTAAACAACTGCAATTTTGACCTATAAACGCCGGGACCCTATATTTTTTCGGGCTTTTTTATAAGCGCTTAGAATAAAGTTTCAAATGGTGCCAAGGATTTGTCTGAAATTGAATTAGTAGAGTACTGAGAGGGCAAAAGGTTTGTATAGAGTTCTATGGGAAAATAATTAGTGGTCTTTTCCCTATAGAGACCCCAATTTTTGCAATGTTAAGTGAATTGAAAGTCATGAAAAGTTATTTTTAGCTATTTATTTGAGTATTGAAGACATACCGAGAGAAAAAATAGCAAAAAACTTCAGTAGTTTTTGGGGGGTGGGGATTGAGGGGAATTGTGTCCTTTGTAAAAGGGAGGGGGGGGGTAGGAGAAGAAAGTAGAGATTGGTATAGGATTGTGCAGTTTACATAGCCAGAGGAGGAAAGTAAGTTAAGAAAGTGCATCAGGATTGCTCTTATGATGAATGTTTGTATGTATGTATAAATATATGTACGTATTATGTATGTACATGTATGTATTTTTATGTTATTGCTTTATATGTGTATATATATGGAAGTGTAGGGGCTGTGACCTGGTGTTTATTTTTATTTAGTTTCTTACACGTTTGCACTTTCGGTATCTTTTCGAATACTTTTGTTGACCTTAAAAGGGCCTTTTTTTGGTGGTCATGTGAAAGGAGCACATTTTTCTGTCTTGACATCTCATGTCTGGTATTGTATGTGATCCTCTGGATTGCTTCCCTTGGACTTCAGGGTGAGGTATTTGTAGTTAAGTTGTTTCTTTGTTGTAGCTACACAAATGTCTGTATTTTCCCCTTTCTTGCAGCCTCGTTTTTCATCAGGGTGGCCCTCTGTAACTCATTTTCTGCTGCTTTCCAGTTTTTGTACTTAGAGTTACTTCCCTTAGACTTGCTAAACAGACATGCAGAATTTCAACATGATGAAATCTTTATTGCTGGGACCTTAGGCTTCTGATTTTTTTTCATGAATTACTGGAATGGCTTTAAACTGCATGTATCACATTTGACCTTTCATGTATTTACATGTAATTACATGTAATATTGTATAACATGTACCCCACCCTTGGGGATCCATTTTTTAAATATCAACTGATGTAGCATTTATGTAAATTGTTAATTTTTCAGAAAACTTGAAAAATATTGCTGTTTCATTATTGCTTTGTGCTTAATTTGACTAACTTTACTGATTCATTTTCATTAAGCACTGTAGAGGACTTTCATCTTTCAGCTTCCTCGGCCCCGGGAGAGGTCGGTACCTGATCCGCATGAGCATTTTCTCTATAAAAGAAGAAGATGAAGACTCGCTATCCACCTGATGTATTTTGCTGGACATTTTTCTGTACAATGCATGGTAATTTTTCATCTTTTCACTTTCCCAGCCTATTA
>NW_026889931.1:0-33132 GCF_033153115.1 Saccostrea echinata
CACCGGTAATTGACCAATCAAAATGAACTTAGTCAATTGTAGTTCCATACATAATAAAGAAATATTTTTTTAATTGTGAGAAATTTTTTAATTTCCCTTATTCTATTTTTACATTTTTGGTATCTGTGCTTAGGATATTTTATGTACTTTGTAAAATATTAAAGGTTTTTGACAGGAACTATTTCTTTCGGGGCATAGGAGGCCACTTCCTGGGGTGCACACAGGATGTTTATAAACACATTGAATACACGTGGTTTTGAGGGTATTCCTGTTTGCGGATGGAAAAAAATCAGAAAATGCCGTGTAGGTACCCTATTTTTTGGTGTCAGCTGATGTGACTGGTAACGTTTAACACTTCCTGCTAAATATTTTTTCATGAATTCGAATACCTGATTTTTAATGATTTTTTATTCTATATAGAATTACATAGTGAAAACAATTACCGGTGTGATACCTTGAAGGTGATTGTGTAAAATCATCTACACCCATATGAAAGGCAGTTTTAAGTTTATAAAGGCATATTTCAACAAAATATGTCATTTTATGAACTTTCTGTGTGAAAGCACATATTTTTAAATTTAGAAGCAGGGTTGACATTAATTTATACAGATTTCTATGTAAAATACTAATAATATGTCATGTTTTACCCTCAAAACTCCAAATTATGACTTTCAAAGTAGGATTATGCAATTCTGACATGTAGAAAGAAGTTAGAAAATGTTGGTTTTTTATTTTAGATGACTTTAAACTCTGTGCACCACCTGACCGCAGTCAATTATAGTGTCTACAGACTTTGTCGTAAAAGCACTTTAGGCTGATTTTTTCAAGAAAAGACTATTTCTGGGTTTGCGAATGAGTTTTCAACAAAAGCGACAACTGCGATAAAATGTGAAGAAGTAAAACATGTTTTTAAAAAGTGTTAAATTTTACAGAGACTGGGTTTACTTTCATTTTATTCACCTTAAGTGATTCATTTATTACTGGAGTGGAGGAATAGAAATAATGAAATGAGTTAAATTTGTCTTATGAAAGTAATGTACAAATAAAATTTATTAAGAATTTTTCAAAAATAAGAAGCTTATGACCAAAATTGCATAAATACTGTCAGGGCATGAGAGTGAATACTTATTCTGAGTCCCAACCATGCATCACACATATAGTACAGAATGGCACTTAGCACCATGGTATGCCTGATATGGTTCTCTAGACTTTTTCCATGCTTTCGCAGCTGACATTCAAGATTTTTCAGTTTGCCGGAGAATGTTTTTTGTCATTTTACCACTTTTATGTAGGTGTTGACCCTCTCTTTTAAATTAAGTCTCAGACAGGATGTTTATTTTAGCATGATTTGTTAAGCACATTAATGTACTGAAATATTAATAAATTACAAATTAAAGTGATGAAGAAATTTGACATATTTACACAATCAAAATATCAGAATAACCATAATTCAGCTAATAAAGTGCCCTGTTCTTCTTTTGTCACTTCCTATAAATTTTATCAGCAGTTTTTGTACACCCACCCACCTCCAAGAATCATGGAGGATGGCCTGATATTAGTTTCTTTGTTGCATTTATTCACATTTAAAAGTGTTAAGACCCATAAAAATGTTTAAGATTTATATTTTTAAATTTAAATGTTGAATTTTTATGTAAATTTGGTGAAACAAAAAGCTGTAATCTTGAATTAATCATCAAACACCTTTGAAATTCCTGAGTAATTCAATGAAAAGAGGATAATTATGCATGTTCAATTGGAATTTCATGGCTAATTTGTGTCTGCAGAGAAAGCCAGTTACATAAATCACAACAATAAATTACATCTGAATTGTTTTCTCCATTTTCTTATCATCAAAGCAAGTTTAATGGAGTGTCAGAGCTGTTCAGAACCTCCCCAGATGCTGATATCATTTGGACTGCCCTGTGTTACAACACAGCTTTTAGATAAACTTCTGCATAGCAGGTTGTAGACAAGTACCTAGGCTTTATTTGGAACATAAATTGACCAGATGCAGATTTTATTATCAGCCTAATATTTAACAATTTCTGTAAATTCTGTCATTCTTAGGAGGGTAAAATGCAATTTTGTTATGTAATAATTGCATAATGGTCTCAGACTTGTGAATTATTTTTTGTTTGTTGTGAAGAACAGTGCATATACTCTCCACGGATACAAAATTGGTTGCCAGGCTTAGTCTATTAAGGATGAAATTCTGCTTCAAAATATGCACAAAAAACTTCTGTCAGAGTGCTCAGTGTGTATTCTTGACTGCTCTGGAGTAAGGGAGATAAATGCATCATATCTCCAGCAATAATGGGAATTAGATCCCCAGGCTTCAGGATGTTAGTGACAGTTATTTAAGAAATCTCAGGTGCAAAAATGAAAAAAAATCTGACAACTTCAAAGGTCCTTCAAGGTATCACACCGGTAATTGACCAATCAAAATGAACTTAGTCAATTGTAGTTCCATACATAATAAAGAAATATTTTTTTAATTGTGAGAAATTTTTTAATTTCCCTTATTCTATTTTTACATTTTTGGTATCTGTGCTTAGGATATTTTATGTACTTTGTAAAATATTAAAGGTTTTTGACAGGAACTATTTCTTTCGGGGCATAGGAGGCCACTTCCTGGGGTGCACACAGGATGTTTATAAACACATTGAATACACGTGGTTTTGAGGGTATTCCTGTTTGCGGATGGAAAAAAATCAGAAAATGCCGTGTAGGTACCCTATTTTTTGGTGTCAGCTGATGTGACTGGTAACGTTTAACACTTCCTGCTAAATATTTTTTCATGAATTCGAATACCTGATTTTTAATGATTTTTTATTCTATATAGAATTACATAGTGAAAACAATTACCGGTGTGATACCTTGAAGGTGATTGTGTAAAATCATCTACACCCATATGAAAGGCAGTTTTAAGTTTATAAAGGCATATTTCAACAAAATATGTCATTTTATGAACTTTCTGTGTGAAAGCACATATTTTTAAATTTAGAAGCAGGGTTGACATTAATTTATACAGATTTCTATGTAAAATACTAATAATATGTCATGTTTTACCCTCAAAACTCCAAATTATGACTTTCAAAGTAGGATTATGCAATTCTGACATGTAGAAAGAAGTTAGAAAATGTTGGTTTTTTATTTTAGATGACTTTAAACTCTGTGCACCACCTGACCGCAGTCAATTATAGTGTCTACAGACTTTGTCGTAAAAGCACTTTAGGCTGATTTTTTCAAGAAAAGACTATTTCTGGGTTTGCGAATGAGTTTTCAACAAAAGCGACAACTGCGATAAAATGTGAAGAAGTAAAACATGTTTTTAAAAAGTGTTAAATTTTACAGAGACTGGGTTTACTTTCATTTTATTCACCTTAAGTGATTCATTTATTACTGGAGTGGAGGAATAGAAATAATGAAATGAGTTAAATTTGTCTTATGAAAGTAATGTACAAATAAAATTTATTAAGAATTTTTCAAAAATAAGAAGCTTATGACCAAAATTGCATAAATACTGTCAGGGCATGAGAGTGAATACTTATTCTGAGTCCCAACCATGCATCACACATATAGTACAGAATGGCACTTAGCACCATGGTATGCCTGATATGGTTCTCTAGACTTTTTCCATGCTTTCGCAGCTGACATTCAAGATTTTTCAGTTTGCCGGAGAATGTTTTTTGTCATTTTACCACTTTTATGTAGGTGTTGACCCTCTCTTTTAAATTAAGTCTCAGACAGGATGTTTATTTTAGCATGATTTGTTAAGCACATTAATGTACTGAAATATTAATAAATTACAAATTAAAGTGATGAAGAAATTTGACATATTTACACAATCAAAATATCAGAATAACCATAATTCAGCTAATAAAGTGCCCTGTTCTTCTTTTGTCACTTCCTATAAATTTTATCAGCAGTTTTTGTACACCCACCCACCTCCAAGAATCATGGAGGATGGCCTGATATTAGTTTCTTTGTTGCATTTATTCACATTTAAAAGTGTTAAGACCCATAAAAATGTTTAAGATTTATATTTTTAAATTTAAATGTTGAATTTTTATGTAAATTTGGTGAAACAAAAAGCTGTAATCTTGAATTAATCATCAAACACCTTTGAAATTCCTGAGTAATTCAATGAAAAGAGGATAATTATGCATGTTCAATTGGAATTTCATGGCTAATTTGTGTCTGCAGAGAAAGCCAGTTACATAAATCACAACAATAAATTACATCTGAATTGTTTTCTCCATTTTCTTATCATCAAAGCAAGTTTAATGGAGTGTCAGAGCTGTTCAGAACCTCCCCAGATGCTGATATCATTTGGACTGCCCTGTGTTACAACACAGCTTTTAGATAAACTTCTGCATAGCAGGTTGTAGACAAGTACCTAGGCTTTATTTGGAACATAAATTGACCAGATGCAGATTTTATTATCAGCCTAATATTTAACAATTTCTGTAAATTCTGTCATTCTTAGGAGGGTAAAATGCAATTTTGTTATGTAATAATTGCATAATGGTCTCAGACTTGTGAATTATTTTTTGTTTGTTGTGAAGAACAGTGCATATACTCTCCACGGATACAAAATTGGTTGCCAGGCTTAGTCTATTAAGGATGAAATTCTGCTTCAAAATATGCACAAAAAACTTCTGTCAGAGTGCTCAGTGTGTATTCTTGACTGCTCTGGAGTAAGGGAGATAAATGCATCATATCTCCAGCAATAATGGGAATTAGATCCCCAGGCTTCAGGATGTTAGTGACAGTTATTTAAGAAATCTCAGGTGCAAAAATGAAAAAAAATCTGACAACTTCAAAGGTCCTTCAAGGTATCACACCGGTAATTGACCAATCAAAATGAACTTAGTCAATTGTAGTTCCATACATAATAAAGAAATATTTTTTTAATTGTGAGAAATTTTTTAATTTCCCTTATTCTATTTTTACATTTTTGGTATCTGTGCTTAGGATATTTTATGTACTTTGTAAAATATTAAAGGTTTTTGACAGGAACTATTTCTTTCGGGGCATAGGAGGCCACTTCCTGGGGTGCACACAGGATGTTTATAAACACATTGAATACACGTGGTTTTGAGGGTATTCCTGTTTGCGGATGGAAAAAAATCAGAAAATGCCGTGTAGGTACCCTATTTTTTGGTGTCAGCTGATGTGACTGGTAACGTTTAACACTTCCTGCTAAATATTTTTTCATGAATTCGAATACCTGATTTTTAATGATTTTTTATTCTATATAGAATTACATAGTGAAAACAATTACCGGTGTGATACCTTGAAGGTGATTGTGTAAAATCATCTACACCCATATGAAAGGCAGTTTTAAGTTTATAAAGGCATATTTCAACAAAATATGTCATTTTATGAACTTTCTGTGTGAAAGCACATATTTTTAAATTTAGAAGCAGGGTTGACATTAATTTATACAGATTTCTATGTAAAATACTAATAATATGTCATGTTTTACCCTCAAAACTCCAAATTATGACTTTCAAAGTAGGATTATGCAATTCTGACATGTAGAAAGAAGTTAGAAAATGTTGGTTTTTTATTTTAGATGACTTTAAACTCTGTGCACCACCTGACCGCAGTCAATTATAGTGTCTACAGACTTTGTCGTAAAAGCACTTTAGGCTGATTTTTTCAAGAAAAGACTATTTCTGGGTTTGCGAATGAGTTTTCAACAAAAGCGACAACTGCGATAAAATGTGAAGAAGTAAAACATGTTTTTAAAAAGTGTTAAATTTTACAGAGACTGGGTTTACTTTCATTTTATTCACCTTAAGTGATTCATTTATTACTGGAGTGGAGGAATAGAAATAATGAAATGAGTTAAATTTGTCTTATGAAAGTAATGTACAAATAAAATTTATTAAGAATTTTTCAAAAATAAGAAGCTTATGACCAAAATTGCATAAATACTGTCAGGGCATGAGAGTGAATACTTATTCTGAGTCCCAACCATGCATCACACATATAGTACAGAATGGCACTTAGCACCATGGTATGCCTGATATGGTTCTCTAGACTTTTTCCATGCTTTCGCAGCTGACATTCAAGATTTTTCAGTTTGCCGGAGAATGTTTTTTGTCATTTTACCACTTTTATGTAGGTGTTGACCCTCTCTTTTAAATTAAGTCTCAGACAGGATGTTTATTTTAGCATGATTTGTTAAGCACATTAATGTACTGAAATATTAATAAATTACAAATTAAAGTGATGAAGAAATTTGACATATTTACACAATCAAAATATCAGAATAACCATAATTCAGCTAATAAAGTGCCCTGTTCTTCTTTTGTCACTTCCTATAAATTTTATCAGCAGTTTTTGTACACCCACCCACCTCCAAGAATCATGGAGGATGGCCTGATATTAGTTTCTTTGTTGCATTTATTCACATTTAAAAGTGTTAAGACCCATAAAAATGTTTAAGATTTATATTTTTAAATTTAAATGTTGAATTTTTATGTAAATTTGGTGAAACAAAAAGCTGTAATCTTGAATTAATCATCAAACACCTTTGAAATTCCTGAGTAATTCAATGAAAAGAGGATAATTATGCATGTTCAATTGGAATTTCATGGCTAATTTGTGTCTGCAGAGAAAGCCAGTTACATAAATCACAACAATAAATTACATCTGAATTGTTTTCTCCATTTTCTTATCATCAAAGCAAGTTTAATGGAGTGTCAGAGCTGTTCAGAACCTCCCCAGATGCTGATATCATTTGGACTGCCCTGTGTTACAACACAGCTTTTAGATAAACTTCTGCATAGCAGGTTGTAGACAAGTACCTAGGCTTTATTTGGAACATAAATTGACCAGATGCAGATTTTATTATCAGCCTAATATTTAACAATTTCTGTAAATTCTGTCATTCTTAGGAGGGTAAAATGCAATTTTGTTATGTAATAATTGCATAATGGTCTCAGACTTGTGAATTATTTTTTGTTTGTTGTGAAGAACAGTGCATATACTCTCCACGGATACAAAATTGGTTGCCAGGCTTAGTCTATTAAGGATGAAATTCTGCTTCAAAATATGCACAAAAAACTTCTGTCAGAGTGCTCAGTGTGTATTCTTGACTGCTCTGGAGTAAGGGAGATAAATGCATCATATCTCCAGCAATAATGGGAATTAGATCCCCAGGCTTCAGGATGTTAGTGACAGTTATTTAAGAAATCTCAGGTGCAAAAATGAAAAAAAATCTGACAACTTCAAAGGTCCTTCAAGGTATCACACCGGTAATTGACCAATCAAAATGAACTTAGTCAATTGTAGTTCCATACATAATAAAGAAATATTTTTTTAATTGTGAGAAATTTTTTAATTTCCCTTATTCTATTTTTACATTTTTGGTATCTGTGCTTAGGATATTTTATGTACTTTGTAAAATATTAAAGGTTTTTGACAGGAACTATTTCTTTCGGGGCATAGGAGGCCACTTCCTGGGGTGCACACAGGATGTTTATAAACACATTGAATACACGTGGTTTTGAGGGTATTCCTGTTTGCGGATGGAAAAAAATCAGAAAATGCCGTGTAGGTACCCTATTTTTTGGTGTCAGCTGATGTGACTGGTAACGTTTAACACTTCCTGCTAAATATTTTTTCATGAATTCGAATACCTGATTTTTAATGATTTTTTATTCTATATAGAATTACATAGTGAAAACAATTACCGGTGTGATACCTTGAAGGTGATTGTGTAAAATCATCTACACCCATATGAAAGGCAGTTTTAAGTTTATAAAGGCATATTTCAACAAAATATGTCATTTTATGAACTTTCTGTGTGAAAGCACATATTTTTAAATTTAGAAGCAGGGTTGACATTAATTTATACAGATTTCTATGTAAAATACTAATAATATGTCATGTTTTACCCTCAAAACTCCAAATTATGACTTTCAAAGTAGGATTATGCAATTCTGACATGTAGAAAGAAGTTAGAAAATGTTGGTTTTTTATTTTAGATGACTTTAAACTCTGTGCACCACCTGACCGCAGTCAATTATAGTGTCTACAGACTTTGTCGTAAAAGCACTTTAGGCTGATTTTTTCAAGAAAAGACTATTTCTGGGTTTGCGAATGAGTTTTCAACAAAAGCGACAACTGCGATAAAATGTGAAGAAGTAAAACATGTTTTTAAAAAGTGTTAAATTTTACAGAGACTGGGTTTACTTTCATTTTATTCACCTTAAGTGATTCATTTATTACTGGAGTGGAGGAATAGAAATAATGAAATGAGTTAAATTTGTCTTATGAAAGTAATGTACAAATAAAATTTATTAAGAATTTTTCAAAAATAAGAAGCTTATGACCAAAATTGCATAAATACTGTCAGGGCATGAGAGTGAATACTTATTCTGAGTCCCAACCATGCATCACACATATAGTACAGAATGGCACTTAGCACCATGGTATGCCTGATATGGTTCTCTAGACTTTTTCCATGCTTTCGCAGCTGACATTCAAGATTTTTCAGTTTGCCGGAGAATGTTTTTTGTCATTTTACCACTTTTATGTAGGTGTTGACCCTCTCTTTTAAATTAAGTCTCAGACAGGATGTTTATTTTAGCATGATTTGTTAAGCACATTAATGTACTGAAATATTAATAAATTACAAATTAAAGTGATGAAGAAATTTGACATATTTACACAATCAAAATATCAGAATAACCATAATTCAGCTAATAAAGTGCCCTGTTCTTCTTTTGTCACTTCCTATAAATTTTATCAGCAGTTTTTGTACACCCACCCACCTCCAAGAATCATGGAGGATGGCCTGATATTAGTTTCTTTGTTGCATTTATTCACATTTAAAAGTGTTAAGACCCATAAAAATGTTTAAGATTTATATTTTTAAATTTAAATGTTGAATTTTTATGTAAATTTGGTGAAACAAAAAGCTGTAATCTTGAATTAATCATCAAACACCTTTGAAATTCCTGAGTAATTCAATGAAAAGAGGATAATTATGCATGTTCAATTGGAATTTCATGGCTAATTTGTGTCTGCAGAGAAAGCCAGTTACATAAATCACAACAATAAATTACATCTGAATTGTTTTCTCCATTTTCTTATCATCAAAGCAAGTTTAATGGAGTGTCAGAGCTGTTCAGAACCTCCCCAGATGCTGATATCATTTGGACTGCCCTGTGTTACAACACAGCTTTTAGATAAACTTCTGCATAGCAGGTTGTAGACAAGTACCTAGGCTTTATTTGGAACATAAATTGACCAGATGCAGATTTTATTATCAGCCTAATATTTAACAATTTCTGTAAATTCTGTCATTCTTAGGAGGGTAAAATGCAATTTTGTTATGTAATAATTGCATAATGGTCTCAGACTTGTGAATTATTTTTTGTTTGTTGTGAAGAACAGTGCATATACTCTCCACGGATACAAAATTGGTTGCCAGGCTTAGTCTATTAAGGATGAAATTCTGCTTCAAAATATGCACAAAAAACTTCTGTCAGAGTGCTCAGTGTGTATTCTTGACTGCTCTGGAGTAAGGGAGATAAATGCATCATATCTCCAGCAATAATGGGAATTAGATCCCCAGGCTTCAGGATGTTAGTGACAGTTATTTAAGAAATCTCAGGTGCAAAAATGAAAAAAAATCTGACAACTTCAAAGGTCCTTCAAGGTATCACACCGGTAATTGACCAATCAAAATGAACTTAGTCAATTGTAGTTCCATACATAATAAAGAAATATTTTTTTAATTGTGAGAAATTTTTTAATTTCCCTTATTCTATTTTTACATTTTTGGTATCTGTGCTTAGGATATTTTATGTACTTTGTAAAATATTAAAGGTTTTTGACAGGAACTATTTCTTTCGGGGCATAGGAGGCCACTTCCTGGGGTGCACACAGGATGTTTATAAACACATTGAATACACGTGGTTTTGAGGGTATTCCTGTTTGCGGATGGAAAAAAATCAGAAAATGCCGTGTAGGTACCCTATTTTTTGGTGTCAGCTGATGTGACTGGTAACGTTTAACACTTCCTGCTAAATATTTTTTCATGAATTCGAATACCTGATTTTTAATGATTTTTTATTCTATATAGAATTACATAGTGAAAACAATTACCGGTGTGATACCTTGAAGGTGATTGTGTAAAATCATCTACACCCATATGAAAGGCAGTTTTAAGTTTATAAAGGCATATTTCAACAAAATATGTCATTTTATGAACTTTCTGTGTGAAAGCACATATTTTTAAATTTAGAAGCAGGGTTGACATTAATTTATACAGATTTCTATGTAAAATACTAATAATATGTCATGTTTTACCCTCAAAACTCCAAATTATGACTTTCAAAGTAGGATTATGCAATTCTGACATGTAGAAAGAAGTTAGAAAATGTTGGTTTTTTATTTTAGATGACTTTAAACTCTGTGCACCACCTGACCGCAGTCAATTATAGTGTCTACAGACTTTGTCGTAAAAGCACTTTAGGCTGATTTTTTCAAGAAAAGACTATTTCTGGGTTTGCGAATGAGTTTTCAACAAAAGCGACAACTGCGATAAAATGTGAAGAAGTAAAACATGTTTTTAAAAAGTGTTAAATTTTACAGAGACTGGGTTTACTTTCATTTTATTCACCTTAAGTGATTCATTTATTACTGGAGTGGAGGAATAGAAATAATGAAATGAGTTAAATTTGTCTTATGAAAGTAATGTACAAATAAAATTTATTAAGAATTTTTCAAAAATAAGAAGCTTATGACCAAAATTGCATAAATACTGTCAGGGCATGAGAGTGAATACTTATTCTGAGTCCCAACCATGCATCACACATATAGTACAGAATGGCACTTAGCACCATGGTATGCCTGATATGGTTCTCTAGACTTTTTCCATGCTTTCGCAGCTGACATTCAAGATTTTTCAGTTTGCCGGAGAATGTTTTTTGTCATTTTACCACTTTTATGTAGGTGTTGACCCTCTCTTTTAAATTAAGTCTCAGACAGGATGTTTATTTTAGCATGATTTGTTAAGCACATTAATGTACTGAAATATTAATAAATTACAAATTAAAGTGATGAAGAAATTTGACATATTTACACAATCAAAATATCAGAATAACCATAATTCAGCTAATAAAGTGCCCTGTTCTTCTTTTGTCACTTCCTATAAATTTTATCAGCAGTTTTTGTACACCCACCCACCTCCAAGAATCATGGAGGATGGCCTGATATTAGTTTCTTTGTTGCATTTATTCACATTTAAAAGTGTTAAGACCCATAAAAATGTTTAAGATTTATATTTTTAAATTTAAATGTTGAATTTTTATGTAAATTTGGTGAAACAAAAAGCTGTAATCTTGAATTAATCATCAAACACCTTTGAAATTCCTGAGTAATTCAATGAAAAGAGGATAATTATGCATGTTCAATTGGAATTTCATGGCTAATTTGTGTCTGCAGAGAAAGCCAGTTACATAAATCACAACAATAAATTACATCTGAATTGTTTTCTCCATTTTCTTATCATCAAAGCAAGTTTAATGGAGTGTCAGAGCTGTTCAGAACCTCCCCAGATGCTGATATCATTTGGACTGCCCTGTGTTACAACACAGCTTTTAGATAAACTTCTGCATAGCAGGTTGTAGACAAGTACCTAGGCTTTATTTGGAACATAAATTGACCAGATGCAGATTTTATTATCAGCCTAATATTTAACAATTTCTGTAAATTCTGTCATTCTTAGGAGGGTAAAATGCAATTTTGTTATGTAATAATTGCATAATGGTCTCAGACTTGTGAATTATTTTTTGTTTGTTGTGAAGAACAGTGCATATACTCTCCACGGATACAAAATTGGTTGCCAGGCTTAGTCTATTAAGGATGAAATTCTGCTTCAAAATATGCACAAAAAACTTCTGTCAGAGTGCTCAGTGTGTATTCTTGACTGCTCTGGAGTAAGGGAGATAAATGCATCATATCTCCAGCAATAATGGGAATTAGATCCCCAGGCTTCAGGATGTTAGTGACAGTTATTTAAGAAATCTCAGGTGCAAAAATGAAAAAAAATCTGACAACTTCAAAGGTCCTTCAAGGTATCACACCGGTAATTGACCAATCAAAATGAACTTAGTCAATTGTAGTTCCATACATAATAAAGAAATATTTTTTTAATTGTGAGAAATTTTTTAATTTCCCTTATTCTATTTTTACATTTTTGGTATCTGTGCTTAGGATATTTTATGTACTTTGTAAAATATTAAAGGTTTTTGACAGGAACTATTTCTTTCGGGGCATAGGAGGCCACTTCCTGGGGTGCACACAGGATGTTTATAAACACATTGAATACACGTGGTTTTGAGGGTATTCCTGTTTGCGGATGGAAAAAAATCAGAAAATGCCGTGTAGGTACCCTATTTTTTGGTGTCAGCTGATGTGACTGGTAACGTTTAACACTTCCTGCTAAATATTTTTTCATGAATTCGAATACCTGATTTTTAATGATTTTTTATTCTATATAGAATTACATAGTGAAAACAATTACCGGTGTGATACCTTGAAGGTGATTGTGTAAAATCATCTACACCCATATGAAAGGCAGTTTTAAGTTTATAAAGGCATATTTCAACAAAATATGTCATTTTATGAACTTTCTGTGTGAAAGCACATATTTTTAAATTTAGAAGCAGGGTTGACATTAATTTATACAGATTTCTATGTAAAATACTAATAATATGTCATGTTTTACCCTCAAAACTCCAAATTATGACTTTCAAAGTAGGATTATGCAATTCTGACATGTAGAAAGAAGTTAGAAAATGTTGGTTTTTTATTTTAGATGACTTTAAACTCTGTGCACCACCTGACCGCAGTCAATTATAGTGTCTACAGACTTTGTCGTAAAAGCACTTTAGGCTGATTTTTTCAAGAAAAGACTATTTCTGGGTTTGCGAATGAGTTTTCAACAAAAGCGACAACTGCGATAAAATGTGAAGAAGTAAAACATGTTTTTAAAAAGTGTTAAATTTTACAGAGACTGGGTTTACTTTCATTTTATTCACCTTAAGTGATTCATTTATTACTGGAGTGGAGGAATAGAAATAATGAAATGAGTTAAATTTGTCTTATGAAAGTAATGTACAAATAAAATTTATTAAGAATTTTTCAAAAATAAGAAGCTTATGACCAAAATTGCATAAATACTGTCAGGGCATGAGAGTGAATACTTATTCTGAGTCCCAACCATGCATCACACATATAGTACAGAATGGCACTTAGCACCATGGTATGCCTGATATGGTTCTCTAGACTTTTTCCATGCTTTCGCAGCTGACATTCAAGATTTTTCAGTTTGCCGGAGAATGTTTTTTGTCATTTTACCACTTTTATGTAGGTGTTGACCCTCTCTTTTAAATTAAGTCTCAGACAGGATGTTTATTTTAGCATGATTTGTTAAGCACATTAATGTACTGAAATATTAATAAATTACAAATTAAAGTGATGAAGAAATTTGACATATTTACACAATCAAAATATCAGAATAACCATAATTCAGCTAATAAAGTGCCCTGTTCTTCTTTTGTCACTTCCTATAAATTTTATCAGCAGTTTTTGTACACCCACCCACCTCCAAGAATCATGGAGGATGGCCTGATATTAGTTTCTTTGTTGCATTTATTCACATTTAAAAGTGTTAAGACCCATAAAAATGTTTAAGATTTATATTTTTAAATTTAAATGTTGAATTTTTATGTAAATTTGGTGAAACAAAAAGCTGTAATCTTGAATTAATCATCAAACACCTTTGAAATTCCTGACTAATTCAATGAAAAGAGGATAATTATGCATGTTCAATTGGAATTTCATGGCTAATTTGTGTCTGCAGAGAAAGCCAGTTACATAAATCACAACAATAAATTACATCTGAATTGTTTTCTCCATTTTCTTATCATCAAAGCAAGTTTAATGGAGTGTCAGAGCTGTTCAGAACCTCCCCAGATGCTGATATCATTTGGACTGCCCTGTGTTACAACACAGCTTTTAGATAAACTTCTGCATAGCAGGTTGTAGACAAGTACCTAGGCTTTATTTGGAACATAAATTGACCAGATGCAGATTTTATTATCAGCCTAATATTTAACAATTTCTGTAAATTCTGTCATTCTTAGGAGGGTAAAATGCAATTTTGTTATGTAATAATTGCATAATGGTCTCAGACTTGTGAATTATTTTTTGTTTGTTGTGAAGAACAGTGCATATACTCTCCACGGATACAAAATTGGTTGCCAGGCTTAGTCTATTAAGGATGAAATTCTGCTTCAAAATATGCACAAAAAACTTCTGTCAGAGTGCTCAGTGTGTATTCTTGACTGCTCTGGAGTAAGGGAGATAAATGCATCATATCTCCAGCAATAATGGGAATTAGATCCCCAGGCTTCAGGATGTTAGTGACAGTTATTTAAGAAATCTCAGGTGCAAAAATGAAAAAAAATCTGACAACTTCAAAGGTCCTTCAAGGTATCACACCGGTAATTGACCAATCAAAATGAACTTAGTCAATTGTAGTTCCATACATAATAAAGAAATATTTTTTTAATTGTGAGAAATTTTTTAATTTCCCTTATTCTATTTTTACATTTTTGGTATCTGTGCTTAGGATATTTTATGTACTTTGTAAAATATTAAAGGTTTTTGACAGGAACTATTTCTTTCGGGGCATAGGAGGCCACTTCCTGGGGTGCACACAGGATGTTTATAAACACATTGAATACACGTGGTTTTGAGGGTATTCCTGTTTGCGGATGGAAAAAAATCAGAAAATGCCGTGTAGGTACCCTATTTTTTGGTGTCAGCTGATGTGACTGGTAACGTTTAACACTTCCTGCTAAATATTTTTTCATGAATTCGAATACCTGATTTTTAATGATTTTTTATTCTATATAGAATTACATAGTGAAAACAATTACCGGTGTGATACCTTGAAGGTGATTGTGTAAAATCATCTACACCCATATGAAAGGCAGTTTTAAGTTTATAAAGGCATATTTCAACAAAATATGTCATTTTATGAACTTTCTGTGTGAAAGCACATATTTTTAAATTTAGAAGCAGGGTTGACATTAATTTATACAGATTTCTATGTAAAATACTAATAATATGTCATGTTTTACCCTCAAAACTCCAAATTATGACTTTCAAAGTAGGATTATGCAATTCTGACATGTAGAAAGAAGTTAGAAAATGTTGGTTTTTTATTTTAGATGACTTTAAACTCTGTGCACCACCTGACCGCAGTCAATTATAGTGTCTACAGACTTTGTCGTAAAAGCACTTTAGGCTGATTTTTTCAAGAAAAGACTATTTCTGGGTTTGCGAATGAGTTTTCAACAAAAGCGACAACTGCGATAAAATGTGAAGAAGTAAAACATGTTTTTAAAAAGTGTTAAATTTTACAGAGACTGGGTTTACTTTCATTTTATTCACCTTAAGTGATTCATTTATTACTGGAGTGGAGGAATAGAAATAATGAAATGAGTTAAATTTGTCTTATGAAAGTAATGTACAAATAAAATTTATTAAGAATTTTTCAAAAATAAGAAGCTTATGACCAAAATTGCATAAATACTGTCAGGGCATGAGAGTGAATACTTATTCTGAGTCCCAACCATGCATCACACATATAGTACAGAATGGCACTTAGCACCATGGTATGCCTGATATGGTTCTCTAGACTTTTTCCATGCTTTCGCAGCTGACATTCAAGATTTTTCAGTTTGCCGGAGAATGTTTTTTGTCATTTTACCACTTTTATGTAGGTGTTGACCCTCTCTTTTAAATTAAGTCTCAGACAGGATGTTTATTTTAGCATGATTTGTTAAGCACATTAATGTACTGAAATATTAATAAATTACAAATTAAAGTGATGAAGAAATTTGACATATTTACACAATCAAAATATCAGAATAACCATAATTCAGCTAATAAAGTGCCCTGTTCTTCTTTTGTCACTTCCTATAAATTTTATCAGCAGTTTTTGTACACCCACCCACCTCCAAGAATCATGGAGGATGGCCTGATATTAGTTTCTTTGTTGCATTTATTCACATTTAAAAGTGTTAAGACCCATAAAAATGTTTAAGATTTATATTTTTAAATTTAAATGTTGAATTTTTATGTAAATTTGGTGAAACAAAAAGCTGTAATCTTGAATTAATCATCAAACACCTTTGAAATTCCTGAGTAATTCAATGAAAAGAGGATAATTATGCATGTTCAATTGGAATTTCATGGCTAATTTGTGTCTGCAGAGAAAGCCAGTTACATAAATCACAACAATAAATTACATCTGAATTGTTTTCTCCATTTTCTTATCATCAAAGCAAGTTTAATGGAGTGTCAGAGCTGTTCAGAACCTCCCCAGATGCTGATATCATTTGGACTGCCCTGTGTTACAACACAGCTTTTAGATAAACTTCTGCATAGCAGGTTGTAGACAAGTACCTAGGCTTTATTTGGAACATAAATTGACCAGATGCAGATTTTATTATCAGCCTAATATTTAACAATTTCTGTAAATTCTGTCATTCTTAGGAGGGTAAAATGCAATTTTGTTATGTAATAATTGCATAATGGTCTCAGACTTGTGAATTATTTTTTGTTTGTTGTGAAGAACAGTGCATATACTCTCCACGGATACAAAATTGGTTGCCAGGCTTAGTCTATTAAGGATGAAATTCTGCTTCAAAATATGCACAAAAAACTTCTGTCAGAGTGCTCAGTGTGTATTCTTGACTGCTCTGGAGTAAGGGAGATAAATGCATCATATCTCCAGCAATAATGGGAATTAGATCCCCAGGCTTCAGGATGTTAGTGACAGTTATTTAAGAAATCTCAGGTGCAAAAATGAAAAAAAATCTGACAACTTCAAAGGTCCTTCAAGGTATCACACCGGTAATTGACCAATCAAAATGAACTTAGTCAATTGTAGTTCCATACATAATAAAGAAATATTTTTTTAATTGTGAGAAATTTTTTAATTTCCCTTATTCTATTTTTACATTTTTGGTATCTGTGCTTAGGATATTTTATGTACTTTGTAAAATATTAAAGGTTTTTGACAGGAACTATTTCTTTCGGGGCATAGGAGGCCACTTCCTGGGGTGCACACAGGATGTTTATAAACACATTGAATACACGTGGTTTTGAGGGTATTCCTGTTTGCGGATGGAAAAAAATCAGAAAATGCCGTGTAGGTACCCTATTTTTTGGTGTCAGCTGATGTGACTGGTAACGTTTAACACTTCCTGCTAAATATTTTTTCATGAATTCGAATACCTGATTTTTAATGATTTTTTATTCTATATAGAATTACATAGTGAAAACAATTACCGGTGTGATACCTTGAAGGTGATTGTGTAAAATCATCTACACCCATATGAAAGGCAGTTTTAAGTTTATAAAGGCATATTTCAACAAAATATGTCATTTTATGAACTTTCTGTGTGAAAGCACATATTTTTAAATTTAGAAGCAGGGTTGACATTAATTTATACAGATTTCTATGTAAAATACTAATAATATGTCATGTTTTACCCTCAAAACTCCAAATTATGACTTTCAAAGTAGGATTATGCAATTCTGACATGTAGAAAGAAGTTAGAAAATGTTGGTTTTTTATTTTAGATGACTTTAAACTCTGTGCACCACCTGACCGCAGTCAATTATAGTGTCTACAGACTTTGTCGTAAAAGCACTTTAGGCTGATTTTTTCAAGAAAAGACTATTTCTGGGTTTGCGAATGAGTTTTCAACAAAAGCGACAACTGCGATAAAATGTGAAGAAGTAAAACATGTTTTTAAAAAGTGTTAAATTTTACAGAGACTGGGTTTACTTTCATTTTATTCACCTTAAGTGATTCATTTATTACTGGAGTGGAGGAATAGAAATAATGAAATGAGTTAAATTTGTCTTATGAAAGTAATGTACAAATAAAATTTATTAAGAATTTTTCAAAAATAAGAAGCTTATGACCAAAATTGCATAAATACTGTCAGGGCATGAGAGTGAATACTTATTCTGAGTCCCAACCATGCATCACACATATAGTACAGAATGGCACTTAGCACCATGGTATGCCTGATATGGTTCTCTAGACTTTTTCCATGCTTTCGCAGCTGACATTCAAGATTTTTCAGTTTGCCGGAGAATGTTTTTTGTCATTTTACCACTTTTATGTAGGTGTTGACCCTCTCTTTTAAATTAAGTCTCAGACAGGATGTTTATTTTAGCATGATTTGTTAAGCACATTAATGTACTGAAATATTAATAAATTACAAATTAAAGTGATGAAGAAATTTGACATATTTACACAATCAAAATATCAGAATAACCATAATTCAGCTAATAAAGTGCCCTGTTCTTCTTTTGTCACTTCCTATAAATTTTATCAGCAGTTTTTGTACACCCACCCACCTCCAAGAATCATGGAGGATGGCCTGATATTAGTTTCTTTGTTGCATTTATTCACATTTAAAAGTGTTAAGACCCATAAAAATGTTTAAGATTTATATTTTTAAATTTAAATGTTGAATTTTTATGTAAATTTGGTGAAACAAAAAGCTGTAATCTTGAATTAATCATCAAACACCTTTGAAATTCCTGAGTAATTCAATGAAAAGAGGATAATTATGCATGTTCAATTGGAATTTCATGGCTAATTTGTGTCTGCAGAGAAAGCCAGTTACATAAATCACAACAATAAATTACATCTGAATTGTTTTCTCCATTTTCTTATCATCAAAGCAAGTTTAATGGAGTGTCAGAGCTGTTCAGAACCTCCCCAGATGCTGATATCATTTGGACTGCCCTGTGTTACAACACAGCTTTTAGATAAACTTCTGCATAGCAGGTTGTAGACAAGTACCTAGGCTTTATTTGGAACATAAATTGACCAGATGCAGATTTTATTATCAGCCTAATATTTAACAATTTCTGTAAATTCTGTCATTCTTAGGAGGGTAAAATGCAATTTTGTTATGTAATAATTGCATAATGGTCTCAGACTTGTGAATTATTTTTTGTTTGTTGTGAAGAACAGTGCATATACTCTCCACGGATACAAAATTGGTTGCCAGGCTTAGTCTATTAAGGATGAAATTCTGCTTCAAAATATGCACAAAAAACTTCTGTCAGAGTGCTCAGTGTGTATTCTTGACTGCTCTGGAGTAAGGGAGATAAATGCATCATATCTCCAGCAATAATGGGAATTAGATCCCCAGGCTTCAGGATGTTAGTGACAGTTATTTAAGAAATCTCAGGTGCAAAAATGAAAAAAAATCTGACAACTTCAAAGGTCCTTCAAGGTATCACACCGGTAATTGACCAATCAAAATGAACTTAGTCAATTGTAGTTCCATACATAATAAAGAAATATTTTTTTAATTGTGAGAAATTTTTTAATTTCCCTTATTCTATTTTTACATTTTTGGTATCTGTGCTTAGGATATTTTATGTACTTTGTAAAATATTAAAGGTTTTTGACAGGAACTATTTCTTTCGGGGCATAGGAGGCCACTTCCTGGGGTGCACACAGGATGTTTATAAACACATTGAATACACGTGGTTTTGAGGGTATTCCTGTTTGCGGATGGAAAAAAATCAGAAAATGCCGTGTAGGTACCCTATTTTTTGGTGTCAGCTGATGTGACTGGTAACGTTTAACACTTCCTGCTAAATATTTTTTCATGAATTCGAATACCTGATTTTTAATGATTTTTTATTCTATATAGAATTACATAGTGAAAACAATTACCGGTGTGATACCTTGAAGGTGATTGTGTAAAATCATCTACACCCATATGAAAGGCAGTTTTAAGTTTATAAAGGCATATTTCAACAAAATATGTCATTTTATGAACTTTCTGTGTGAAAGCACATATTTTTAAATTTAGAAGCAGGGTTGACATTAATTTATACAGATTTCTATGTAAAATACTAATAATATGTCATGTTTTACCCTCAAAACTCCAAATTATGACTTTCAAAGTAGGATTATGCAATTCTGACATGTAGAAAGAAGTTAGAAAATGTTGGTTTTTTATTTTAGATGACTTTAAACTCTGTGCACCACCTGACCGCAGTCAATTATAGTGTCTACAGACTTTGTCGTAAAAGCACTTTAGGCTGATTTTTTCAAGAAAAGACTATTTCTGGGTTTGCGAATGAGTTTTCAACAAAAGCGACAACTGCGATAAAATGTGAAGAAGTAAAACATGTTTTTAAAAAGTGTTAAATTTTACAGAGACTGGGTTTACTTTCATTTTATTCACCTTAAGTGATTCATTTATTACTGGAGTGGAGGAATAGAAATAATGAAATGAGTTAAATTTGTCTTATGAAAGTAATGTACAAATAAAATTTATTAAGAATTTTTCAAAAATAAGAAGCTTATGACCAAAATTGCATAAATACTGTCAGGGCATGAGAGTGAATACTTATTCTGAGTCCCAACCATGCATCACACATATAGTACAGAATGGCACTTAGCACCATGGTATGCCTGATATGGTTCTCTAGACTTTTTCCATGCTTTCGCAGCTGACATTCAAGATTTTTCAGTTTGCCGGAGAATGTTTTTTGTCATTTTACCACTTTTATGTAGGTGTTGACCCTCTCTTTTAAATTAAGTCTCAGACAGGATGTTTATTTTAGCATGATTTGTTAAGCACATTAATGTACTGAAATATTAATAAATTACAAATTAAAGTGATGAAGAAATTTGACATATTTACACAATCAAAATATCAGAATAACCATAATTCAGCTAATAAAGTGCCCTGTTCTTCTTTTGTCACTTCCTATAAATTTTATCAGCAGTTTTTGTACACCCACCCACCTCCAAGAATCATGGAGGATGGCCTGATATTAGTTTCTTTGTTGCATTTATTCACATTTAAAAGTGTTAAGACCCATAAAAATGTTTAAGATTTATATTTTTAAATTTAAATGTTGAATTTTTATGTAAATTTGGTGAAACAAAAAGCTGTAATCTTGAATTAATCATCAAACACCTTTGAAATTCCTGAGTAATTCAATGAAAAGAGGATAATTATGCATGTTCAATTGGAATTTCATGGCTAATTTGTGTCTGCAGAGAAAGCCAGTTACATAAATCACAACAATAAATTACATCTGAATTGTTTTCTCCATTTTCTTATCATCAAAGCAAGTTTAATGGAGTGTCAGAGCTGTTCAGAACCTCCCCAGATGCTGATATCATTTGGACTGCCCTGTGTTACAACACAGCTTTTAGATAAACTTCTGCATAGCAGGTTGTAGACAAGTACCTAGGCTTTATTTGGAACATAAATTGACCAGATGCAGATTTTATTATCAGCCTAATATTTAACAATTTCTGTAAATTCTGTCATTCTTAGGAGGGTAAAATGCAATTTTGTTATGTAATAATTGCATAATGGTCTCAGACTTGTGAATTATTTTTTGTTTGTTGTGAAGAACAGTGCATATACTCTCCACGGATACAAAATTGGTTGCCAGGCTTAGTCTATTAAGGATGAAATTCTGCTTCAAAATATGCACAAAAAACTTCTGTCAGAGTGCTCAGTGTGTATTCTTGACTGCTCTGGAGTAAGGGAGATAAATGCATCATATCTCCAGCAATAATGGGAATTAGATCCCCAGGCTTCAGGATGTTAGTGACAGTTATTTAAGAAATCTCAGGTGCAAAAATGAAAAAAAATCTGACAACTTCAAAGGTCCTTCAAGGTATCACACCGGTAATTGACCAATCAAAATGAACTTAGTCAATTGTAGTTCCATACATAATAAAGAAATATTTTTTTAATTGTGAGAAATTTTTTAATTTCCCTTATTCTATTTTTACATTTTTGGTATCTGTGCTTAGGATATTTTATGTACTTTGTAAAATATTAAAGGTTTTTGACAGGAACTATTTCTTTCGGGGCATAGGAGGCCACTTCCTGGGGTGCACACAGGATGTTTATAAACACATTGAATACACGTGGTTTTGAGGGTATTCCTGTTTGCGGATGGAAAAAAATCAGAAAATGCCGTGTAGGTACCCTATTTTTTGGTGTCAGCTGATGTGACTGGTAACGTTTAACACTTCCTGCTAAATATTTTTTCATGAATTCGAATACCTGATTTTTAATGATTTTTTATTCTATATAGAATTACATAGTGAAAACAATTACCGGTGTGATACCTTGAAGGTGATTGTGTAAAATCATCTACACCCATATGAAAGGCAGTTTTAAGTTTATAAAGGCATATTTCAACAAAATATGTCATTTTATGAACTTTCTGTGTGAAAGCACATATTTTTAAATTTAGAAGCAGGGTTGACATTAATTTATACAGATTTCTATGTAAAATACTAATAATATGTCATGTTTTACCCTCAAAACTCCAAATTATGACTTTCAAAGTAGGATTATGCAATTCTGACATGTAGAAAGAAGTTAGAAAATGTTGGTTTTTTATTTTAGATGACTTTAAACTCTGTGCACCACCTGACCGCAGTCAATTATAGTGTCTACAGACTTTGTCGTAAAAGCACTTTAGGCTGATTTTTTCAAGAAAAGACTATTTCTGGGTTTGCGAATGAGTTTTCAACAAAAGCGACAACTGCGATAAAATGTGAAGAAGTAAAACATGTTTTTAAAAAGTGTTAAATTTTACAGAGACTGGGTTTACTTTCATTTTATTCACCTTAAGTGATTCATTTATTACTGGAGTGGAGGAATAGAAATAATGAAATGAGTTAAATTTGTCTTATGAAAGTAATGTACAAATAAAATTTATTAAGAATTTTTCAAAAATAAGAAGCTTATGACCAAAATTGCATAAATACTGTCAGGGCATGAGAGTGAATACTTATTCTGAGTCCCAACCATGCATCACACATATAGTACAGAATGGCACTTAGCACCATGGTATGCCTGATATGGTTCTCTAGACTTTTTCCATGCTTTCGCAGCTGACATTCAAGATTTTTCAGTTTGCCGGAGAATGTTTTTTGTCATTTTACCACTTTTATGTAGGTGTTGACCCTCTCTTTTAAATTAAGTCTCAGACAGGATGTTTATTTTAGCATGATTTGTTAAGCACATTAATGTACTGAAATATTAATAAATTACAAATTAAAGTGATGAAGAAATTTGACATATTTACACAATCAAAATATCAGAATAACCATAATTCAGCTAATAAAGTGCCCTGTTCTTCTTTTGTCACTTCCTATAAATTTTATCAGCAGTTTTTGTACACCCACCCACCTCCAAGAATCATGGAGGATGGCCTGATATTAGTTTCTTTGTTGCATTTATTCACATTTAAAAGTGTTAAGACCCATAAAAATGTTTAAGATTTATATTTTTAAATTTAAATGTTGAATTTTTATGTAAATTTGGTGAAACAAAAAGCTGTAATCTTGAATTAATCATCAAACACCTTTGAAATTCCTGAGTAATTCAATGAAAAGAGGATAATTATGCATGTTCAATTGGAATTTCATGGCTAATTTGTGTCTGCAGAGAAAGCCAGTTACATAAATCACAACAATAAATTACATCTGAATTGTTTTCTCCATTTTCTTATCATCAAAGCAAGTTTAATGGAGTGTCAGAGCTGTTCAGAACCTCCCCAGATGCTGATATCATTTGGACTGCCCTGTGTTACAACACAGCTTTTAGATAAACTTCTGCATAGCAGGTTGTAGACAAGTACCTAGGCTTTATTTGGAACATAAATTGACCAGATGCAGATTTTATTATCAGCCTAATATTTAACAATTTCTGTAAATTCTGTCATTCTTAGGAGGGTAAAATGCAATTTTGTTATGTAATAATTGCATAATGGTCTCAGACTTGTGAATTATTTTTTGTTTGTTGTGAAGAACAGTGCATATACTCTCCACGGATACAAAATTGGTTGCCAGGCTTAGTCTATTAAGGATGAAATTCTGCTTCAAAATATGCACAAAAAACTTCTGTCAGAGTGCTCAGTGTGTATTCTTGACTGCTCTGGAGTAAGGGAGATAAATGCATCATATCTCCAGCAATAATGGGAATTAGATCCCCAGGCTTCAGGATGTTAGTGACAGTTATTTAAGAAATCTCAGGTGCAAAAATGAAAAAAAATCTGACAACTTCAAAGGTCCTTCAAGGTATCACACCGGTAATTGACCAATCAAAATGAACTTAGTCAATTGTAGTTCCATACATAATAAAGAAATATTTTTTTAATTGTGAGAAATTTTTTAATTTCCCTTATTCTATTTTTACATTTTTGGTATCTGTGCTTAGGATATTTTATGTACTTTGTAAAATATTAAAGGTTTTTGACAGGAACTATTTCTTTCGGGGCATAGGA
Organism: Saccostrea echinata; assembly: GCF_033153115.1. Taxonomy (NCBI): domain Eukaryota; kingdom Metazoa; phylum Mollusca; class Bivalvia; order Ostreida; family Ostreidae; genus Saccostrea; species Saccostrea echinata. The sequence continues at coordinate 24,421 of NW_026889931.1, forward strand.
GGCCACTTCCTGGGGTGCACACAGGATGTTTATAAACACATTGAATACACGTGGTTTTGAGGGTATTCCTGTTTGCGGATGGAAAAAAAATCAGAAAATGCCGTGTAGGTACCCTATTTTTTGGTGTCAGCTGATGTGACTGGTAACGTTTAACACTTCCTGCTAAATATTTTTTCATGAATTCGAATACCTGATTTTTAATGATTTTTTATTCTATATAGAATTACATAGTGAAAACAATTACCGGTGTGATACCTTGAAGGTGATTGTGTAAAATCATCTACACCCATATGAAAGGCAGTTTTAAGTTTATAAAGGCATATTTCAACAAAATATGTCATTTTATGAACTTTCTGTGTGAAAGCACATATTTTTAAATTTAGAAGCAGGGTTGACATTAATTTATACAGATTTCTATGTAAAATACTAATAATATGTCATGTTTTACCCTCAAAACTCCAAATTATGACTTTCAAAGTAGGATTATGCAATTCTGACATGTAGAAAGAAGTTAGAAAATGTTGGTTTTTTATTTTAGATGACTTTAAACTCTGTGCACCACCTGACCGCAGTCAATTATAGTGTCTACAGACTTTGTCGTAAAAGCACTTTAGGCTGATTTTTTCAAGAAAAGACTATTTCTGGGTTTGCGAATGAGTTTTCAACAAAAGCGACAACTGCGATAAAATGTGAAGAAGTAAAACATGTTTTTAAAAAGTGTTAAATTTTACAGAGACTGGGTTTACTTTCATTTTATTCACCTTAAGTGATTCATTTATTACTGGAGTGGAGGAATAGAAATAATGAAATGAGTTAAATTTGTCTTATGAAAGTAATGTACAAATAAAATTTATTAAGAATTTTTCAAAAATAAGAAGCTTATGACCAAAATTGCATAAATACTGTCAGGGCATGAGAGTGAATACTTATTCTGAGTCCCAACCATGCATCACACATATAGTACAGAATGGCACTTAGCACCATGGTATGCCTGATATGGTTCTCTAGACTTTTTCCATGCTTTCGCAGCTGACATTCAAGATTTTTCAGTTTGCCGGAGAATGTTTTTTGTCATTTTACCACTTTTATGTAGGTGTTGACCCTCTCTTTTAAATTAAGTCTCAGACAGGATGTTTATTTTAGCATGATTTGTTAAGCACATTAATGTACTGAAATATTAATAAATTACAAATTAAAGTGATGAAGAAATTTGACATATTTACACAATCAAAATATCAGAATAACCATAATTCAGCTAATAAAGTGCCCTGTTCTTCTTTTGTCACTTCCTATAAATTTTATCAGCAGTTTTTGTACACCCACCCACCTCCAAGAATCATGGAGGATGGCCTGATATTAGTTTCTTTGTTGCATTTATTCACATTTAAAAGTGTTAAGACCCATAAAAATGTTTAAGATTTATATTTTTAAATTTAAATGTTGAATTTTTATGTAAATTTGGTGAAACAAAAAGCTGTAATCTTGAATTAATCATCAAACACCTTTGAAATTCCTGAGTAATTCAATGAAAGAGGATAATTATGCATGTTCAATTGGAATTTCATGGCTAATTTGTGTCTGCAGAGAAAGCCAGTTACATAAATCACAACAATAAATTACATCTGAATTGTTTTCTCCATTTTCTTATCATCAAAGCAAGTTTAATGGAGTGTCAGAGCTGTTCAGAACCTCCCCAGATGCTGATATCATTTGGACTGCCCTGTGTTACAACACAGCTTTTAGATAAACTTCTGCATAGCAGGTTGTAGACAAGTACCTAGGCTTTATTTGGAACATAAATTGACCAGATGCAGATTTTATTATCAGCCTAATATTTAACAATTTCTGTAAATTCTGTCATTCTTAGGAGGGTAAAATGCAATTTTGTTATGTAATAATTGCATAATGGTCTCAGACTTGTGAATTATTTTTTGTTTGTTGTGAAGAACAGTGCATATACTCTCCACGGATACAAAATTGGTTGCCAGGCTTAGTCTATTAAGGATGAAATTCTGCTTCAAAATATGCACAAAAAACTTCTGTCAGAGTGCTCAGTGTGTATTCTTGACTGCTCTGGAGTAAGGGAGATAAATGCATCATATCTCCAGCAATAATGGGAATTAGATCCCCAGGCTTCAGGATGTTAGTGACAGTTATTTAAGAAATCTCAGGTGCAAAAATGAAAAAAATCTGACAACTTCAAAGGTCCTTCAAGGTATCACACCGGTAATTGACCAATCAAAATGAACTTAGTCAATTGTAGTTCCATACATAATAAAGAAATATTTTTTTAATTGTGAGAAATTTTTTTAATTTCCCTTATTCTATTTTTACATTTTTGGTATCTGTGCTTAGGATATTTTATGTACTTTGTAAAATATTAAAGGTTTTTGACAGGAACTATTTCTTTCGGGGCATAGGAGGCCACTTCCTGGGGTGCACACAGGATGTTTATAAACACATTGAATACACGTGGTTTTGAGGGTATTCCTGTTTGCGGATGGAAAAAAATCAGAAAATGCCGTGTAGGTACCCTATTTTTTGGTGTCAGCTGATGTGACTGGTAACGTTTAACACTTCCTGCTAAATATTTTTTCATGAATTCGAATACCTGATTTTTAATGATTTTTTATTCTATATAGAATTACATAGTGAAAACAATTACCGGTGTGATACTTGAAGGTGATTGTGTAAAATCATCTACACCCATATGAAAGGCAGTTTTAAGTTTATAAAGGCATATTTCAACAAAATATGTCATTTTATGAACTTTCTGTGTGAAAGCACATATTTTTTAAATTTAGAAGCAGGGTTGACATTAATTTATACAGATTTCTATGTAAAATACTAATAATATGTCATGTTTTACCCTCAAAACTCCAAATTATGACTTTCAAAGTAGGATTATGCAATTCTGACATGTAGAAAGAAGTTAGAAAATGTTGGTTTTTATTTTAGATGACTTTAAACTCTGTGCACCACCTGACCGCAGTCAATTATAGTGTCTACAGACTTTGTCGTAAAAGCACTTTAGGCTGATTTTTCAAGAAAAGACTATTCTGGGTTGCGAATGAGTTTTCAACAAAAGCGACAACTGCGATAAAATGTGAAGAAGTAAAACATGTTTTTAAAAAGTGTTAAATTTTACAGAGACTGGGTTTACTTTCATTTTATTCACCTTAAGTGATTCATTTATTACTGGAGTGGAGGAATAGAAATAATGAAATGAGTTAAATTTGTCTTATGAAAGTAATGTACAAATAAAATTTATTAAGAATTTTTCAAAAATAAGAAGCTTATGACCAAAATTGCATAAATACTGTCAGGGCATGAGAGTGAATACTTATTCTGAGTCCCAACCATGCATCACACATATAGTACAGAATGGCACTTAGCACCATGGTATGCCTGATATGGTTCTCTAGACTTTTTCCATGCTTTCGCAGCTGACATTCAAGATTTTTCAGTTTGCCGGAGAATGTTTTTTGTCATTTTACCACTTTTATGTAGGTGTTGACCCTCTCTTTTAAATTAAGTCTCAGACAGGATGTTTATTTTAGCATGATTTGTTAAGCACATTAATGTACTGAAATATTAATAAATTACAAATTAAAGTGATGAAGAAATTTGACATATTTACACAATCAAAATATCAGAATAACCATAATTCAGCTAATAAAGTGCCCTGTTCTTCTTTTGTCACTTCCTATAAATTTTATCAGCAGTTTTTGTACACCCACCCACCTCCAAGAATCATGGAGGATGGCCTGATATTAGTTTCTTTGTTGCATTTATTCACATTTAAAAGTGTTAAGACCCATAAAAATGTTTTAAGATTTATATTTTTAAATTTAAATGTTGAATTTTTATGTAAATTTGGTGGAAACAAAAAGCTGTAATCTTGAATTAATCATCAAACACCTTTGAAATTCCTGAGTAATTCAATGAAAAGAGGATAATTATGCATGTTCAATTGGAATTTCATGGCTAATTTGTGTCTGCAGAGAAAGCCAGTTACATAAATCACAACAATAAATTACATCTGAATTGTTTTCTCCATTTTCTTATCATCAAAGCAAGTTTAATGGAGTGTCAGAGCTGTTCAGAACCTCCCCAGATGCTGATATCATTTGGACTGCCCTGTGTTACAACACAGCTTTTAGATAAACTTCTGCATAGCAGGTTGTAGACAAGTACCTAGGCTTTATTTGGAACATAAATTGACCAGATGCAGATTTTATTATCAGCCTAATATTTAACAATTTCTGTAAATTCTGTCATTCTTAGGAGGGTAAAATGCAATTTTGTTATGTAATAATTGCATAATGGTCTCAGACTTGTGAATTATTTTTTGTTTGTTGTGAAGAACAGTGCATATACTCTCCACGGATACAAAATTGGTTGCCAGGCTTAGTCTATTAAGGATGAAATTCTGCTTCAAAATATGCACAAAAAACTTCTGTCAGAGTGCTCAGTGTGTATTCTTGACTGCTCTGGAGTAAGGGAGATAAATGCATCATATCTCCAGCAATAATGGGAATTAGATCCCCAGGCTTCAGGATGTTAGTGACAGTTATTTAAGAAATCTCAGGTGCAAAAATGAAAAAAAATCTGACAACTTCAAAGGTCCTTCAAGGTATCACACCGGTAATTGACCAATCAAAATGAACTTAGTCAATTGTAGTTCCATACATAATAAAGAAATATTTTTTTAATTGTGAGAAATTTTTAATTTCCCTTATTCTATTTTTACATTTTTGGTATCTGTGCTTAGGATATTTTATGTACTTTGTAAAATATTAAAGGTTTTTGACAGGAACTATTTCTTTCGGGGCATAGGAGGCCACTTCCTGGGGTGCACACAGGATGTTTATAAACACATTGAATACACGTGGTTTTGAGGGTATTCCTGTTTGCGGATGGAAAAAAATCAGAAAATGCCGTGTAGGTACCCTATTTTTTGGTGTCAGCTGATGTGACTGGTAACGTTTAACACTTCCTGCTAAATATTTTTTCATGAATTCGAATACCTGATTTTTAATGATTTTTTATTCTATATAGAATTACATAGTGAAAACAATTACCGGTGTGATACCTTGAAGGTGATTGTGTAAAATCATCTACACCCATATGAAAGGCAGTTTTAAGTTTATAAAGGCATATTTCAACAAAATATGTCATTTTATGAACTTTCTGTGTGAAAGCACATATTTTTAAATTTAGAAGCAGGGTTGACATAATTTATACAGATTTCTATGTAAAATACTAATAATATGTCATGTTTTACCCTCAAAACTCCAAATTATGACTTTCAAAGTAGGATTATGCAATTCTGACATGTAGAAAGAAGTTAGAAAATGTTGGTTTTTTATTTTAGATGACTTTAAACTCTGTGCACCACCTGACCGCAGTCAATTATAGTGTCTACAGACTTTGTCGTAAAGCACTTTAGGCTGATTTTTTCAAGAAAAGACTATTTCTGGGTTTGCGAATGAGTTTTCAACAAAAGCGACAACTGCGATAAAATGTGAAGAAGTAAAACATGTTTTTAAAAAAGTGTTAAATTTTACAGAGACTGGGTTTACTTTCATTTTATTCACCTTAAGTGATTCATTTATTACTGGAGTGGAGGAATAGAAATAATGAAATGAGTTAAATTTGTCTTATGAAAGTAATGTACAAATAAAATTATTAAGAATTTTTCAAAAATAAGAAGCTTATGACCAAAATTGCATAAATACTGTCAGGGCATGAGAGTGAATACTTATTCTGAGTCCCAACCATGCATCACACATATAGTACAGAATGGCACTTAGCACCATGGTATGCCTGATATGGTTCTCTAGACTTTTTCCATGCTTTCGCAGCTGACATTCAAGATTTTTCAGTTTGCCGGAGAATGTTTTTTGTCATTTTACCACTTTTATGTAGGTGTTGACCCTCTCTTTTAAATTAAGTCTCAGACAGGATGTTTATTTTAGCATGATTTGTTAAGCACATTAATGTACTGAAATATTAATAAATTACAAATTAAAGTGATGAAGAAATTTGACATATTTACACAATCAAAATATCAGAATAACCATAATTCAGCTAATAAAGTGCCCTGTTCTTCTTTTGTCACTTCCTATAAATTTTATCAGCAGTTTTTGTACACCCACCCACCTCCAAGAATCATGGAGGATGGCCTGATATTAGTTTCTTTGTTGCATTTATTCACATTTAAAAGTGTTAAGACCCATAAAAATGTTTAAGATTTATATTTTTAAATTTAAATGTTGAATTTTTATGTAAATTTGGTGAAACAAAAGCTGTAATCTTGAATTAATCATCAAACACCTTTGAAATTCCTGAGTAATTCAATGAAAAGAGGATAATTATGCATGTTCAATTGGAATTTCATGGCTAATTTGTGTCTGCAGAGAAAGCCAGTTACATAAATCACAACAATAAATTACATCTGAATTGTTTTCTCCATTTTCTTATCATCAAAGCAAGTTTAATGGAGTGTCAGAGCTGTTTCAGAACCTCCCCAGATGCTGATATCATTTGGACTGCCCTGTGTTACAACACAGCTTTTAGATAAACTTCTGCATAGCAGGTTGTAGACAAGTACCTAGGCTTTATTTGGAACATAAATTGACCAGATGCAGATTTTATTATCAGCCTAAATATTAACAATTTCTGTAAATTCTGTCATTCTTAGGAGGGTAAAATGCAATTTTGTTATGTAATAATTGCATAATGGTCTCAGACTTGTGAATTATTTTTTGTTTGTTGTGAAGAACAGTGCATATACTCTCCACGGATACAAAATTGGTTGCCAGGCTTAGTCTATTAAGGATGAAATTCTGCCTTCAAAATATGCACAAAAAACTTCTGTCAGAGTGCTCAGTGTGTATTCTTGACTGCTCTGGAGTAAGGAGATAAATGCATCATATCTCCAGCAATAATGGGAATTAGATCCCCAGGCTTCAGGATGTTAGTGACAGTTATTTAAGAAATCTCAGGTGCAAAAATGAAAAAAATCTGACAACTTCAAAGGTCCTTCAAGGTATCACACCGGGTAATTGACCAATCAAAATGAACTTAGTCAATTGTAGTTCCATACATAATAAAGAAATATTTTTTTAATTGTGAGAAATTTTTTAATTTCCCTTATTCTATTTTTACATTTTTGGTATCTGTGCTTAGGATATTTTATGTACTTTGTAAAATATTAAAGGTTTTTGACAGGAACTATTTCTTTCGGGGCATAGGAGGCCACTTCCTGGGGTGCACACAGGATGTTTTATAAACACATTGAATACACGTGGTTTTGAGGGTATTCCTGTTTGCGGATGGAAAAAAATCAGAAAATGCCGTGTAGGTACCCTATTTTTGGTGTCAGCTGATGTGACTGGTAACGTTTAACACTTCCTGCTAAATATTTTTTCATGAATTCGAATACCTGATTTTTAATGATTTTTTATTTCTATATAGAATTACATAGTGAAAACAATTACCGGTGTGATACCTTGAAGGTGATTGTGTAAAATCATCTACACCCATATGAAAGGCAGTTTTAAGTTTATAAAGGCATATTTCAACAAAATATGTCATTTTATGAACTTTCTGTGTGAAAGCACATATTTTAAATTTTAGAAGCAGGGTTGGACATTAATTTATACAGATTTCTATGTAAAATACTAATAATATGTCATGTTTTACCCTCAAAACTCCAAATTATGACTTTCAAAGTAGGATTATGCAATTCTGACATGTAGAAAGAAGTTAGAAAAATGTTTGGTTTTTTATTTTAGATGACTTTTAAACTCTGTGCACCACCTGACCGCAGTCAATTATAGTGTCTACAGACTTTGTCGTAAAAGCACTTTAGGCTGATTTTTTCAAGAAAAGACTATTTCTGGGTTTGCGAATGAGTTTTCAACAAAAGCGACAACTGCGATAAAATGTGAAGAAGTAAAACATGTTTTTAAAAAGTGTTAAATTTTACAGAGACTGGGTTTACTTTCATTTTATTCACCTTAAGTGATTCATTTATTACTGGAGTGGAGGATAGAAATAATGAAATGAGTTAAATTTGTCTTATGAAAGTAATGTACAAATAAAATTTATTAAGAATTTTTCAAAAATAAGAAGCTTATGACCAAATTGCATAAATACTGTCAGGGCATGAGAGTGAATACTTATTCTGAGTCCCAACCATGCATCACACATATAGTACAGAATGGCACTTAAGCACCATGGTATGCCTGATATGGTTCTCTAGACTTTTCCATGCTTTCGCAGCTGACATTCAAGATTTTTCAGTTTGCCGGAGAATGTTTTTTGTCATTTTACCACTTTTATGTAGGTGTTGACCCTCTCTTTTAAATTAAGTCTCAGACAGGATGTTTATTTTTAGCATGATTTGTTAAGCACATTAATGTACTGAAATATTAATAAATTACAAATTAAAGTGATGAAGAAATTTGACATATTTACACAATCAAAATATCAGAATAACCATAATTCAGCTAATAAAGTGCCCTGTTCTTCTTTTGTCACTTCCTATAAATTTTATCAGCAGTTTTTGTACACCCACCCACCTCCAAGAATCATGGAGGATGGCCTGATATTAGTTTCTTTGTTGCATTTATTCACATTTAAAAGTGTTAAGACCCATAAAAATGTTAAGATTTATATTTTAAATTTAAATGTTGAATTTAT
>NW_026889932.1:0-2500 GCF_033153115.1 Saccostrea echinata
TGGGCACACGGTCGCTGTAGAACGTCGAGCCAGCCGGCCGTCCCCCTCGACCAGCTCGGCACACGGTCGGTGCAGGCCGTCGAGCCAGCCGGCCGTCTCCCTCGACCAGCTCGGCGCACGGTCGGTGCAGCCAGGTCGAGGGGCAGAGCGCGCAGGCCGGCCGGCCGTCTCCCTCGACCAGCTCGGCACACGGTCGGTGCAGCCAGGTCGAGGGCCCGAGAGCGCAGGCCGGCCGGCCGTCCACCTCGACCAGCTCGGCACACGGTCGGTGCAGACCGTCGAGGCAGCCGGCCGTCTCCCTCGACCAGCTCTACACACGGTCGGTGCAGCCAGGTCGAGGGCCCGAGAGCGCAGGCCGGCCGGCCGTCCACCTCGACCAGCTCGGCACACGGTCGGTGCAGACCGTCGAGGCAGCCGGCCGTCTCCCTCGACCAGCTCGGCGCACGGTCGGTGCGGCCAGGTCGAGGGGCCGAGAGCGCAGGCCGGCCGTCCGTCCCCCTCGACCAGCTGGGCACACGGTCGCTGCAGAACGTCGAGCCAGCCGGCCGTCTCCCCCGACCAGCTCGGCGCACGGTCGGTGCAGCCAGGTCGAGGGGCAGAGAGCGCAGGCCGGCCGGCCGTCTCCCTCGACCAGCTCGGCTCACGGTCGGTGCAGCCAGGTCGAGGGCCCGAGAGCGCAGGCCGGCCGGCCGTCGCCCTCGACCAGCTCGGCACACGGTCGGTGCAGGCAGGTCGAGGGGCAGAGCGCGCAGGCCGGCCGGCCGTCTCCCTCGACCAGCTCTACACACGGTCGGTGCAGGCAGGTCGAGGGACAGAGCGCTCAGGCCGGCCGGCCGTCTCCCTCGACCAGCTCGGCAGACGGTCGGTGCAGACCGTCGAGGCAGCCGGCCGTCTCCCTCGACCAGCTCGGCACACGGTCGGTGCAGGCCGGTCGAGGGGCAGAGAGCGCAGGCCGACCGTCCGTCCCCCTCGACCAAGTTGCACGAAAAAAAAACAAAAGAAATAATGGAATTGTCACTTAAGCTTTCCGAGGATCCCAGCCGGCAGACTGCCTCGACCCGCTCGGCAGACAGTCAGTGCGGTCCTCCATTCCTCCGATTTCGACCCCAGACTCAAGGTCCTGTAAAGTGTATACCCCAACTACCCCACCATCTGAGTTGGAATTTCGGTCAATTACAAAAGTCGCTTTTCCCCGCATTCGGACCATATCTTTCATAATTATAAGAGTTAAGAGACCAAACCTTCAGGAAAGTTTTTCTGGGGTCTGGTCTACAATCCCTGAAAAATTGGTGCCCCGGGGGGGTCGGGTTCGGGAGGTATGAAAAAAATCTACATTGTCACTGACTTGGAACTTTCCGACCTCATTGCCATTTTGATTGTATCTTTCGTACTCTTGGGCGTAAGTGGGTGTTCTTGGTATCGAAATGTTCGTCTGGACAAGAGGAAAAAAACTACGTACTACACTCCTCCCCATCATGCACAGAAATATTTCACATTGAAAAAAGGAAGTGTCACTTAAGCTTTTCTCCAAAAAGACATATTTTCAAAAATTCACTCCTCGAACCCTGGGACACACAGGTCCAATTTATCCCCCCAGGATTGTAGCCCTTGTCAAGGCCTTTCCTTTGATACCAAACAGGTCCACCTACTCCAAGGCCTAAGCCGTGCACTCTCAAAATGGCAATTTTACTCTGAAAAAATGGAAGCCACTTAAGCTATGCGAGGGGCCCAGCGCGCAGGCAAGCCGGCAGTCTCCCTCGGTCAGCTCGGCAGACGGTCGGTGTACCCAGTCGAGGGGCCCAGCGCCTCGATTAAGTTGCACTGAAAAAAAAAAAAAAGGAAGTGTCACTTCAGGTATCCGAGGGGCGCAGCGCGCAGGCCAGCCGGCAGTCTCCCTCGACCGGCTCGGCCGACAAGTCGGTGCAGCCAAGTCGAAGGGCCTAGCGCGCCGATAGGCCGGCAGTCTCCCCTCCACTAAGTTGCACTGAAAATATGGAAGTGTCACTTCAGCTCTCCGAGGGGTCCAGTGCGCAGGTCAGCCGGCAGTCACGCTCGACCAGCTCGGCAGACAGTCGGTGCAGCCAAGTCGATTGCCGGCTGCCCTGCACCGACCGTGTTCCGAGATGGTCGAGGGAGACTGCCGGCCGGCCTGCGCTCTCGGCCCCTCGACCGGCCTGCACCGACCGTGTGTAGAGCTGGTCGAGGGAGACGGACGGTCGGCCTGCGCTCTCGGGTCCCTCGACCTGGCCGCACCGACGGTGCGCCGAGCTGGTCGAGGGAGACGGCCGGCTAACTCGACGGCCTGCGCCGACCGTGTTCGCAGCTGGTCGAGGGAGGCGGACGGTCGGCCTGCGCTCTCGGCCCCTCGACCTGGCCTGCACCGACCGTGCGCCGAGCTGGTCGAGGGAGACGTCCGGCTAACTCGACGGCCTGCGCCGACCGTGTTCGCAGCTGGTCGAGGGAGGCGGACGGTCGGCCTGCGCTCTCGGCCCCTCGACCT
>NW_026889932.1:15000-17500 GCF_033153115.1 Saccostrea echinata
CCCCTCGACCAGCTCGGCACACGGTCGGTGCAGGCCGTCGAGCCAGCCGGCCGTCTCCCTCGACCAGCTCGGCGCACGGTCGGTGCAGCCAGGTCGAGGGGCAGAGCGCGCAGGCCGGCCGGCCGTCTCCCTCGACCAGCTCGGCACACGGTCGGTGCAGCCAGGTCGAGGGCCCGAGAGCGCAGGCCGGCCGGCCGTCCACCTCGACCAGCTCGGCACACGGTCGGTGCAGACCGTCGAGGCAGCCGGCCGTCTCCCTCGACCAGCTCTACACACGGTCGGTGCAGCCAGGTCGAGGGCCCGAGAGCGCAGGCCGGCCGGCCGTCCACCTCGACCAGCTCGGCACACGGTCGGTGCAGACCGTCGAGGCAGCCGGCCGTCTCCCTCGACCAGCTCGGCGCACGGTCGGTGCGGCCAGGTCGAGGGGCCGAGAGCGCAGGCCGGCCGTCCGTCCCCCTCGACCAGCTGGGCACACGGTCGCTGCAGAACGTCGAGCCAGCCGGCCGTCTCCCCCGACCAGCTCGGCGCACGGTCGGTGCAGCCAGGTCGAGGGGCAGAGAGCGCAGGCCGGCCGGCCGTCTCCCTCGACCAGCTCGGCTCACGGTCGGTGCAGCCAGGTCGAGGGCCCGAGAGCGCAGGCCGGCCGGCCGTCGCCCTCGACCAGCTCGGCACACGGTCGGTGCAGGCAGGTCGAGGGGCAGAGCGCGCAGGCCGGCCGGCCGTCTCCCTCGACCAGCTCTACACACGGTCGGTGCAGGCAGGTCGAGGGACAGAGCGCTCAGGCCGGCCGGCCGTCTCCCTCGACCAGCTCGGCAGACGGTCGGTGCAGACCGTCGAGGCAGCCGGCCGTCTCCCTCGACCAGCTCGGCACACGGTCGGTGCAGGCCGGTCGAGGGGCAGAGAGCGCAGGCCGACCGTCCGTCCCCCTCGACCAAGTTGCACGAAAAAAAAACAAAAGAAATAATGGAATTGTCACTTAAGCTTTCCGAGGATCCCAGCCGGCAGACTGCCTCGACCCGCTCGGCAGACAGTCAGTGCGGTCCTCCATTCCTCCGATTTCGACCCCAGACTCAAGGTCCTGTAAAGTGTATACCCCAACTACCCCACCATCTGAGTTGGAATTTCGGTCAATTACAAAAGTCGCTTTTCCCCGCATTCGGACCATATCTTTCATAATTATAAGAGTTAAGAGACCAAACCTTCAGGAAAGTTTTTCTGGGGTCTGGTCTACAATCCCTGAAAAATTGGTGCCCCGGGGGGGTCGGGTTCGGGAGGTATGAAAAAAATCTACATTGTCACTGACTTGGAACTTTCCGACCTCATTGCCATTTTGATTGTATCTTTCGTACTCTTGGGCGTAAGTGGGTGTTCTTGGTATCGAAATGTTCGTCTGGACAAGAGGAAAAAAACTACGTACTACACTCCTCCCCATCATGCACAGAAATATTTCACATTGAAAAAAGGAAGTGTCACTTAAGCTTTTCTCCAAAAAGACATATTTTCAAAAATTCACTCCTCGAACCCTGGGACACACAGGTCCAATTTATCCCCCCAGGATTGTAGCCCTTGTCAAGGCCTTTCCTTTGATACCAAACAGGTCCACCTACTCCAAGGCCTAAGCCGTGCACTCTCAAAATGGCAATTTTACTCTGAAAAAATGGAAGCCACTTAAGCTATGCGAGGGGCCCAGCGCGCAGGCAAGCCGGCAGTCTCCCTCGGTCAGCTCGGCAGACGGTCGGTGTACCCAGTCGAGGGGCCCAGCGCCTCGATTAAGTTGCACTGAAAAAAAAAAAAAAGGAAGTGTCACTTCAGGTATCCGAGGGGCGCAGCGCGCAGGCCAGCCGGCAGTCTCCCTCGACCGGCTCGGCCGACAAGTCGGTGCAGCCAAGTCGAAGGGCCTAGCGCGCCGATAGGCCGGCAGTCTCCCCTCCACTAAGTTGCACTGAAAATATGGAAGTGTCACTTCAGCTCTCCGAGGGGTCCAGTGCGCAGGTCAGCCGGCAGTCACGCTCGACCAGCTCGGCAGACAGTCGGTGCAGCCAAGTCGATTGCCGGCTGCCCTGCACCGACCGTGTTCCGAGATGGTCGAGGGAGACTGCCGGCCGGCCTGCGCTCTCGGCCCCTCGACCGGCCTGCACCGACCGTGTGTAGAGCTGGTCGAGGGAGACGGACGGTCGGCCTGCGCTCTCGGTCCCTCGACCTGGCCGCACCGACGGTGCGCCGAGCTGGTCGAGGGAGACGGCCGGCTAACTCGACGGCCTGCGCCGACCGTGTTCGCAGCTGGTCGAGGGAGGCGGACGGTCGGCCTGCGCTCTCGGCCCCTCGACCTGGCCTGCACCGACCGTGCGCCGAGCTGGTCGAGGGAGACGTCCGGCTAACTCGACGGCCTGCGCCGACCGTGTTCGCAGCTGGTCGAGGGAGGCGGACGGTCGGCCTGCGCTCTCGGCCCCTCGACCTGGCCTGCACCGACCGTGTTCCGAGATGGTCGAGGCGGACGGCC
>NW_026889932.1:30000-32500 GCF_033153115.1 Saccostrea echinata
AGCCAGCCGGCCGTCTCCCTCGACCAGCTCGGCGCACGGTCGGTGCAGCCAGGTCGAGGGGCAGAGCGCGCAGGCCGGCCGGCCGTCTCCCTCGACCAGCTCGGCACACGGTCGGTGCAGCCAGGTCGAGGGCCCGAGAGCGCAGGCCGGCCGGCCGTCCACCTCGACCAGCTCGGCACACGGTCGGTGCAGACCGTCGAGGCAGCCGGCCGTCTCCCTCGACCAGCTCTACACACGGTCGGTGCAGCCAGGTCGAGGGCCCGAGAGCGCAGGCCGGCCGGCCGTCCACCTCGACCAGCTCGGCACACGGTCGGTGCAGACCGTCGAGGCAGCCGGCCGTCTCCCTCGACCAGCTCGGCGCACGGTCGGTGCGGCCAGGTCGAGGGGCCGAGAGCGCAGGCCGGCCGTCCGTCCCCCTCGACCAGCTGGGCACACGGTCGCTGCAGAACGTCGAGCCAGCCGGCCGTCTCCCCCGACCAGCTCGGCGCACGGTCGGTGCAGCCAGGTCGAGGGGCAGAGAGCGCAGGCCGGCCGGCCGTCTCCCTCGACCAGCTCGGCTCACGGTCGGTGCAGCCAGGTCGAGGGCCCGAGAGCGCAGGCCGGCCGGCCGTCGCCCTCGACCAGCTCGGCACACGGTCGGTGCAGGCAGGTCGAGGGGCAGAGCGCGCAGGCCGGCCGGCCGTTCTCCCTCGACCAGCTCTACACACGGTCGGTGCAGGCAGGTCGAGGGACAGAGCGCTCAGGCCGGCCGGCCGTCTCCCTCGACCAGCTCGGCAGACGGTCGGTGCAGACCGTCGAGGCAGCCGGCCGTCTCCCTCGACCAGCTCGGCACACGGTCGGTGCAGGCCGGTCGAGGGGCAGAGAGCGCAGGCCGACCGTCCGTCCCCCTCGACCAAGTTGCACGAAAAAAAAACAAAAGAAATAATGGAATTGTCACTTAAGCTTTCCGAGGATCCCAGCCGGCAGACTGCCTCGACCCGCTCGGCAGACAGTCAGTGCGGTCCTCCATTCCTCCGATTTCGACCCCAGACTCAAGGTCCTGTAAAGTGTATACCCCAACTACCCCACCATCTGAGTTGGAATTTCGGTCAATTACAAAAGTCGCTTTTCCCCGCATTCGGACCATATCTTTCATAATTATAAGAGTTAAGAGACCAAACCTTCAGGAAAGTTTTTCTGGGGTCTGGTCTACAATCCCTGAAAAATTGGTGCCCCGGGGGGGTCGGGTTCGGGAGGTATGAAAAAAATCTACATTGTCACTGACTTGGAACTTTCCGACCTCATTGCCATTTTGATTGTATCTTTCGTACTCTTGGGCGTAAGTGGGTGTTCTTGGTATCGAAATGTTCGTCTGGACAAGAGGAAAAAAACTACGTACTACACTCCTCCCCATCATGCACAGAAATATTTCACATTGAAAAAAGGAAGTGTCACTTAAGCTTTTCTCCAAAAAGACATATTTTCAAAAATTCACTCCTCGAACCCTGGGACACACAGGTCCAATTTATCCCCCCAGGATTGTAGCCCTTGTCAAGGCCTTTCCTTTGATACCAAACAGGTCCACCTACTCCAAGGCCTAAGCCGTGCACTCTCAAAATGGCAATTTTACTCTGAAAAAATGGAAGCCACTTAAGCTATGCGAGGGGCCCAGCGCGCAGGCAAGCCGGCAGTCTCCCTCGGTCAGCTCGGCAGACGGTCGGTGTACCCAGTCGAGGGGCCCAGCGCCTCGATTAAGTTGCACTGAAAAAAAAAAAAAAGGAAGTGTCACTTCAGGTATCCGAGGGGCGCAGCGCGCAGGCCAGCCGGCAGTCTCCCTCGACCGGCTCGGCCGACAAGTCGGTGCAGCCAAGTCGAAGGGCCTAGCGCGCCGATAGGCCGGCAGTCTCCCCTCCACTAAGTTGCACTGAAAATATGGAAGTGTCACTTCAGCTCTCCGAGGGGTCCAGTGCGCAGGTCAGCCGGCAGTCACGCTCGACCAGCTCGGCAGACAGTCGGTGCAGCCAAGTCGATTGCCGGCTGCCCTGCACCGACCGTGTTCCGAGATGGTCGAGGGAGACTGCCGGCCGGCCTGCGCTCTCGGCCCCTCGACCGGCCTGCACCGACCGTGTGTAGAGCTGGTCGAGGGAGACGGACGGTCGGCCTGCGCTCTCGGTCCCTCGACCTGGCCGCACCGACGGTGCGCCGAGCTGGTCGAGGGAGACGGCCGGCTAACTCGACGGCCTGCGCCGACCGTGTTCGCAGCTGGTCGAGGGAGGCGGACGGTCGGCCTGCGCTCTCGGCCCCTCGACCTGGCCTGCACCGACCGTGCGCCGAGCTGGTCGAGGGAGACGTCCGGCTAACTCGACGGCCTGCGCCGACCGTGTTCGCAGCTGGTCGAGGGAGGCGGACGGTCGGCCTGCGCTCTCGGCCCCTCGACCTGGCCTGCACCGACCGTGTTCCGAGATGGTCGAGGCGGACGGCCGGCTGGCTCGACGGCCTGCGCCGACCGTGCGCCCAGCTG
>NW_026889933.1:0-32442 GCF_033153115.1 Saccostrea echinata
GCCAATTTTTCTCTCTTTCCCCTTCTCTCTTCCTTTCTCTTCTTCTCTCTTCCTTTCTCTCTCTCTCTCTCTCTTTTCTTTTTGCTTCCGTGTTGATGGCATTTGTTTACATAGTTACCATGGAAGTACAATGCATGCATGACATGTGTTTTACTGTGCATATCGTAATTCTATTTTTGTGCACTGTGCATTCGAAGGTTTAATTTGAGGTGTTAAATGTTCTGATTTAGTTAAACTACTTAGAAAAGTGCCGATGAAATAAATCGGACTCGAGGCTAATGGTATGTAGGTCGTCATATAGGAAAACATGGACTGGACTCAAAGCGACCTGACTGCGGATCCTAAGATTGTTGCAGGCTCAGTAAGAAGATTCCTGAATGAAACAAGCTTCCATGTGGGTTATATTAAATGCAGCTATGATAAATAAAATGATCTACATGCATTTTAAGAAGAAAACAAGATAATTAAAGCGTGGAATAGTTTATTTCATACATTTATATTGGTTTAACACCCCCCCCCCCTTTCATATATTCTGTATTTCTCGTATTTTGGATGACCTTGACCTTTGACCTTGACCTAATTTTCAAGGTCAAAGTTTCTAAAGTAGTCGAAGACGCTGTCGAAGGATTCGCATCTCTACGGTCAATGGTTTCGGAGGAGTAGCGATAACAAGGTTTTTCGCACAAGGGGCCAGAACTTTTTAATGCGTCAGGCTTAGGGGTTGAAAAGTGAAATCTGAAAATAGTTTTAAAAGGACATATGATGTATTTAATGTTATGTAATATATGTTGTAAGACAAAAGAGATTTTAAAAGAGCTATATTTCTCATATTTAGAGTGACCTTGACCTTTGACCTTGAACAGATTTTGAAGGTCAAATGATGAAGAATCCAATGCAGTTGGTTTCGTGTCTCTACGATTAATCGTTTAAATTTTTTTCATTATACATAAAGAACAAAAACTTTCAGGGGGCAATTACTCTTCAAAGTGCTCGATCTATCATTTCGCAATACCAAGATTGAAAAGTATTCTTAAGTAGTCGAAGACATCGGTGAAGGTTTCGTAACTCTAGGGTTTACGGTTTCGGAGGAGTAGCGATAACAAGGATTTATTGCGAAAGGGGTTATAACTCCTCGAGGGTTCAAAGTTCATATACGCAGGGTCAACTGCAAAAATCTTTTACCAAGTACATTCTTATGGACCATGAATCTTTTCGATAAATCTTGAAACTCAAAAACACGCGGCGGAAAAATAATAATAATAATAAACAGAACAATTTCAATAGGACTTTCCACAGAAAGGTGGAAAGCCCTAATAAGATGAAAGAGACATCAAAAGCACTGACTTTTTCATGTTTTGAATGACCTTGACCTTTGACCTTGACCTAAATTTCAAGGTCAAAGTCCCTAAAGTAGTCGAAGACGCTGTCGAAGGATTCGCATCTCTACGGTCAATGGTTTCGGAGGAGTAGCGATAACAAGGTTTTTCGCACAAGGGGCCAGAACTTTTTAATGCGTCAGGCTTAGGGGTTGAAAAGTGAAATCTGAAAATAGTTTTAAAAGGACATATGATGTATTTAATGTTATGTAATATATGTTGTAAGACAAAAGAGATATAAAAAGAGCTATATTTCTCATATTTAGAGTGACCTTGACCTTTGACCTTGAACAGATTTTGAAGGTCAGATGATGAAGAATCCAATGCAGTTGGTTTCGTGTCTCTACGATTAATCGGTTTCATTATTTTCATTATACGTAAAAGAACAAAAACTTTCAGGGGGCAATAACTCATCATTGTGCTCCAACTATCATTTCACAATGAAAGATTGAAAAGTCTTCTCAAGTAGTCGAAGACATCGGTGAAGGTTTCGTAACTCTAGGGTTTACGGTTTCAGAGGAGTAGCGATAACAAGCTTTTATTGCGAAAGGGTTCATAACTCTTTGAGGGGTCAAAGTTCATATACGCAGGGTCAACTGCAAAAATCTTTTACGGAGTACATTCTTATGAAGTATAAATCTTTTCGATAGATCTTGAAACTCAAAATCACACGGCGGAAAAATAATAAAAAATAACTAGTAGACTAATTGTTCGCGAACAATTAGAGGTCTTTCCACCTTCTTTAAATTTCATATATTCTTCACATTTAACTCTCTACTGTTTATTTTTATATAGGAGAAACCAGAAATGGCTTGAGAGATGGAAAAAATTAAAATTTTAAAAATTTGGTAATGACCTTGACCTTTGACCTTGAACAAATATTCAAGGTCAAAGGTCATGGGTCACATTGCACTTGACCCCATCCTTCTACGACTTTTAGTTTTAAAGTTATAAGGTTTTATAGTAAGTACAAAGACGTTAAAGGGCAATAACTCATATAAGGGGTCATCGGATCCTTTTGCTCTGGTAATCTGAAGTTGTGTCTAATGACCCTGAAGACATTAGTGAAGGTTTCGTGTCTCTGCGATTTACGGTTTCAGAGAAGTAGCGATAACAAGGTTTTTCGCACAAGGGGCAATAACTTTCAAAGGGGTTAAGCTTAGGGGACAAGAATGAAATCTTTGAGATAAATTGAAGAGTACATATTAATGATGCAAAGAATAATAGTATATATTGAAAGACAAAAGAGCTGTAAAAAGAGCTTAATTTCTCATTTTTGGAATGACCTTGACCTTTGACCTTTCCATATATTTTTAGGTCAAAGGTCAATGAATGTAATGCAGTTGGTCCCATGTCTCTACGACTTATCGTTTTGAAAATTTTTCATTATTCGTAAATATCAGAGTTTTTCAGGGGCAATAACTCATAAAAGGGGTGCACAAATACTTTCGCAATGAAAAGATTGAAGAGTCCCCTCAATTAGTCGAAGACATTGGTGAAGGTTCCATACCTCTACGGTTTACGGTTTCGAAGGAGTAGCGATAACGAGGCTTTATTGCAAAAGGGGTTGTAACTCCTTAAGGGGTCAAAGTTCATACACGCAGGGTCAACTATAAAAATCTTTTAAAGAGTACATTCTTATAGACTATAAATCTTTTCGATATATCTTGAAACATAGAATCACATCAGGGGGTGGAAAAATAATAATAATAATAATAATAATAATAATAATAATAAACAGAAGAATATCAATAGGTCTTTCCACAGAAAGGTGGAAAGACCTAATAATAATAAGAAACAGAAGAATATCAATAGGTCTTTCCACAGAAAGGTGGAAAGACCTAATAAAACACTAGTAGACTAATTGTTCACAGAACAATTAGAGGTCTTTCCACCTTTTTAAGTGTTTCCATGTAATTTGGGCTGTAAAAAAAGAAGAAAAATGCCAAAAAAAAAAAAAAAAAAAAAAAAAAAAAAAAAAAAAAGTTCTTCCAGCAGGGATCGAACTCAGAACCCTTAGCTTGAAAGGCAGACGCGCTAACCACTACGCCACGAATTCGGATGAAGATGTATGCAGTAAACTACCTATTTAGGAATTTTAAAAAAATTGTTGTACAACATAGTTATCGGAATTGAATAGTTTTGAGAAACATGTTTCCATATCATTTGGCTTTCAAAAGAACAAAAGAAAGAAGAAGAAAAATACAAGAAAATAAATAAACTCAAAAATTCGTCTTTTGCTATAGATTTATAGTCGGGCTCGTTTCTCCGTAGAGTTCAAAAGGTCTTCGCGCAGCTCCAAAAAAAGATGTTTTTTTTTTTTTTTTTTTTTTTTTTTTTTTTTGGCGATTTAGGGGCCAATTTTTCTCTCTTTCCCCTTCTCTCTTCCTTTCTCTTCTTCTCTCTTCCTTTCTCTCTCTCTCTCTCTCTTTTCTTTTTGCTTCCGTGTTGATGGCATTTGTTTACATAGTTACCATGGAAGTACAATGCATGCATGACATGTGTTTTACTGTGCATATCGTAATTCTATTTTTGTGCACTGTGCATTCGAAGGTTTAATTTGAGGTGTTAAATGTTCTGATTTAGTTAAACTACTTAGAAAAGTGCCGATGAAATAAATCGGACTCGAGGCTAATGGTATGTAGGTCGTCATATAGGAAAACATGGACTGGACTCAAAGCGACCTGACTGCGGATCCTAAGATTGTTGCAGGCTCAGTAAGAAGATTCCTGAATGAAACAAGCTTCCATGTGGGTTATATTAAATGCAGCTATGATAAATAAAATGATCTACATGCATTTTAAGAAGAAAACAAGATAATTAAAGCGTGGAATAGTTTATTTCATACATTTATATTGGTTTAACACCCCCCCCCCCTTTCATATATTCTGTATTTCTCGTATTTTGGATGACCTTGACCTTTGACCTTGACCTAATTTTCAAGGTCAAAGTTTCTAAAGTAGTCGAAGACGCTGTCGAAGGATTCGCATCTCTACGGTCAATGGTTTCGGAGGAGTAGCGATAACAAGGTTTTTCGCACAAGGGGCCAGAACTTTTTAATGCGTCAGGCTTAGGGGTTGAAAAGTGAAATCTGAAAATAGTTTTAAAAGGACATATGATGTATTTAATGTTATGTAATATATGTTGTAAGACAAAAGAGATTTTAAAAGAGCTATATTTCTCATATTTAGAGTGACCTTGACCTTTGACCTTGAACAGATTTTGAAGGTCAAATGATGAAGAATCCAATGCAGTTGGTTTCGTGTCTCTACGATTAATCGTTTAAATTTTTTTCATTATACATAAAGAACAAAAACTTTCAGGGGGCAATTACTCTTCAAAGTGCTCGATCTATCATTTCGCAATACCAAGATTGAAAAGTATTCTTAAGTAGTCGAAGACATCGGTGAAGGTTTCGTAACTCTAGGGTTTACGGTTTCGGAGGAGTAGCGATAACAAGGATTTATTGCGAAAGGGGTTATAACTCCTCGAGGGTTCAAAGTTCATATACGCAGGGTCAACTGCAAAAATCTTTTACCAAGTACATTCTTATGGACCATGAATCTTTTCGATAAATCTTGAAACTCAAAAACACGCGGCGGAAAAATAATAATAATAATAAACAGAACAATTTCAATAGGACTTTCCACAGAAAGGTGGAAAGCCCTAATAAGATGAAAGAGACATCAAAAGCACTGACTTTTTCATGTTTTGAATGACCTTGACCTTTGACCTTGACCTAAATTTCAAGGTCAAAGTCCCTAAAGTAGTCGAAGACGCTGTCGAAGGATTCGCATCTCTACGGTCAATGGTTTCGGAGGAGTAGCGATAACAAGGTTTTTCGCACAAGGGGCCAGAACTTTTTAATGCGTCAGGCTTAGGGGTTGAAAAGTGAAATCTGAAAATAGTTTTAAAAGGACATATGATGTATTTAATGTTATGTAATATATGTTGTAAGACAAAAGAGATATAAAAAGAGCTATATTTCTCATATTTAGAGTGACCTTGACCTTTGACCTTGAACAGATTTTGAAGGTCAGATGATGAAGAATCCAATGCAGTTGGTTTCGTGTCTCTACGATTAATCGGTTTCATTATTTTCATTATACGTAAAAGAACAAAAACTTTCAGGGGGCAATAACTCATCATTGTGCTCCAACTATCATTTCACAATGAAAGATTGAAAAGTCTTCTCAAGTAGTCGAAGACATCGGTGAAGGTTTCGTAACTCTAGGGTTTACGGTTTCAGAGGAGTAGCGATAACAAGCTTTTATTGCGAAAGGGTTCATAACTCTTTGAGGGGTCAAAGTTCATATACGCAGGGTCAACTGCAAAAATCTTTTACGGAGTACATTCTTATGAAGTATAAATCTTTTCGATAGATCTTGAAACTCAAAATCACACGGCGGAAAAATAATAAAAAATAATAATAATAAGAAACAGAAGAATATCAATAGGTCTTTCCACAGAAAGGTGGAAAGACCTAATAAAACACTAGTAGACTAATTGTTCACAGAACAATTAGAGGTCTTTCCACCTTTTTAAGTGTTTCCATGTAATTTGGGCTGTAAAAAAAGAAGAAAAATGCCAAAAAAAAAAAAAAAAAAAAAAAAAAAAAAAAAAAAAAAGTTCTTCCAGCAGGGATCGAACTCAGAACCCTTAGCTTGAAAGGCAGACGCGCTAACCACTACGCCACGAATTCGGATGAAGATGTATGCAGTAAACTACCTATTTAGGAATTTTAAAAAAATTGTTGTACAACATAGTTATCGGAATTGAATAGTTTTGAGAAACATGTTTCCATATCATTTGGCTTTCAAAAGAACAAAAGAAAGAAGAAGAAAAATACAAGAAAATAAATAAACTCAAAAATTCGTCTTTTGCTATAGATTTATAGTCGGGCTCGTTTCTCCGTAGAGTTCAAAAGGTCTTCGCGCAGCTCCAAAAAAAGATGTTTTTTTTTTTTTTTTTTTTTTTTTTTTTTTTGGCGATTTAGGGGCCAATTTTTCTCTCTTTCCCCTTCTCTCTTCCTTTCTCTTCTTCTCTCTTCCTTTCTCTCTCTCTCTCTCTCTTTTCTTTTTGCTTCCGTGTTGATGGCATTTGTTTACATAGTTACCATGGAAGTACAATGCATGCATGACATGTGTTTTACTGTGCATATCGTAATTCTATTTTTGTGCACTGTGCATTCGAAGGTTTAATTTGAGGTGTTAAATGTTCTGATTTAGTTAAACTACTTAGAAAAGTGCCGATGAAATAAATCGGACTCGAGGCTAATGGTATGTAGGTCGTCATATAGGAAAACATGGACTGGACTCAAAGCGACCTGACTGCGGATCCTAAGATTGTTGCAGGCTCAGTAAGAAGATTCCTGAATGAAACAAGCTTCCATGTGGGTTATATTAAATGCAGCTATGATAAATAAAATGATCTACATGCATTTTAAGAAGAAAACAAGATAATTAAAGCGTGGAATAGTTTATTTCATACATTTATATTGGTTTAACACCCCCCCCCCCTTTCATATATTCTGTATTTCTCGTATTTTGGATGACCTTGACCTTTGACCTTGACCTAATTTTCAAGGTCAAAGTTTCTAAAGTAGTCGAAGACGCTGTCGAAGGATTCGCATCTCTACGGTCAATGGTTTCGGAGGAGTAGCGATAACAAGGTTTTTCGCACAAGGGGCCAGAACTTTTTAATGCGTCAGGCTTAGGGGTTGAAAAGTGAAATCTGAAAATAGTTTTAAAAGGACATATGATGTATTTAATGTTATGTAATATATGTTGTAAGACAAAAGAGATTTTAAAAGAGCTATATTTCTCATATTTAGAGTGACCTTGACCTTTGACCTTGAACAGATTTTGAAGGTCAAATGATGAAGAATCCAATGCAGTTGGTTTCGTGTCTCTACGATTAATCGTTTAAATTTTTTTCATTATACATAAAGAACAAAAACTTTCAGGGGGCAATTACTCTTCAAAGTGCTCGATCTATCATTTCGCAATACCAAGATTGAAAAGTATTCTTAAGTAGTCGAAGACATCGGTGAAGGTTTCGTAACTCTAGGGTTTACGGTTTCGGAGGAGTAGCGATAACAAGGATTTATTGCGAAAGGGGTTATAACTCCTCGAGGGTTCAAAGTTCATATACGCAGGGTCAACTGCAAAAATCTTTTACCAAGTACATTCTTATGGACCATGAATCTTTTCGATAAATCTTGAAACTCAAAAACACGCGGCGGAAAAATAATAATAATAATAAACAGAACAATTTCAATAGGACTTTCCACAGAAAGGTGGAAAGCCCTAATAAGATGAAAGAGACATCAAAAGCACTGACTTTTTCATGTTTTGAATGACCTTGACCTTTGACCTTGACCTAAATTTCAAGGTCAAAGTCCCTAAAGTAGTCGAAGACGCTGTCGAAGGATTCGCATCTCTACGGTCAATGGTTTCGGAGGAGTAGCGATAACAAGGTTTTTCGCACAAGGGGCCAGAACTTTTTAATGCGTCAGGCTTAGGGGTTGAAAAGTGAAATCTGAAAATAGTTTTAAAAGGACATATGATGTATTTAATGTTATGTAATATATGTTGTAAGACAAAAGAGATATAAAAAGAGCTATATTTCTCATATTTAGAGTGACCTTGACCTTTGACCTTGAACAGATTTTGAAGGTCAGATGATGAAGAATCCAATGCAGTTGGTTTCGTGTCTCTACGATTAATCGGTTTCATTATTTTCATTATACGTAAAAGAACAAAAACTTTCAGGGGGCAATAACTCATCATTGTGCTCCAACTATCATTTCACAATGAAAGATTGAAAAGTCTTCTCAAGTAGTCGAAGACATCGGTGAAGGTTTCGTAACTCTAGGGTTTACGGTTTCAGAGGAGTAGCGATAACAAGCTTTTATTGCGAAAGGGTTCATAACTCTTTGAGGGGTCAAAGTTCATATACGCAGGGTCAACTGCAAAAATCTTTTACGGAGTACATTCTTATGAAGTATAAATCTTTTCGATAGATCTTGAAACTCAAAATCACACGGCGGAAAAATAATAAAAAATAACTAGTAGACTAATTGTTCGCGAACAATTAGAGGTCTTTCCACCTTCTTTAAATTTCATATATTCTTCACATTTAACTCTCTACTGTTTATTTTTATATAGGAGAAACCAGAAATGGCTTGAGAGATGGAAAAAATTAAAATTTTAAAAATTTGGTAATGACCTTGACCTTTGACCTTGAACAAATATTCAAGGTCAAAGGTCATGGGTCACATTGCACTTGACCCCATCCTTCTACGACTTTTAGTTTTAAAGTTATAAGGTTTTATAGTAAGTACAAAGACGTTAAAGGGCAATAACTCATATAAGGGGTCATCGGATCCTTTTGCTCTGGTAATCTGAAGTTGTGTCTAATGACCCTGAAGACATTAGTGAAGGTTTCGTGTCTCTGCGATTTACGGTTTCAGAGAAGTAGCGATAACAAGGTTTTTCGCACAAGGGGCAATAACTTTCAAAGGGGTTAAGCTTAGGGGACAAGAATGAAATCTTTGAGATAAATTGAAGAGTACATATTAATGATGCAAAGAATAATAGTATATATTGAAAGACAAAAGAGCTGTAAAAAGAGCTTAATTTCTCATTTTTGGAATGACCTTGACCTTTGACCTTTCCATATATTTTTAGGTCAAAGGTCAATGAATGTAATGCAGTTGGTCCCATGTCTCTACGACTTATCGTTTTGAAAATTTTTCATTATTCGTAAATATCAGAGTTTTTCAGGGGCAATAACTCATAAAAGGGGTGCACAAATACTTTCGCAATGAAAAGATTGAAGAGTCCCCTCAATTAGTCGAAGACATTGGTGAAGGTTCCATACCTCTACGGTTTACGGTTTCGAAGGAGTAGCGATAACGAGGCTTTATTGCAAAAGGGGTTGTAACTCCTTAAGGGGTCAAAGTTCATACACGCAGGGTCAACTATAAAAATCTTTTAAAGAGTACATTCTTATAGACTATAAATCTTTTCGATATATCTTGAAACATAGAATCACATCAGGGGGTGGAAAAATAATAATAATAATAATAATAATAATAATAATAATAAACAGAAGAATATCAATAGGTCTTTCCACAGAAAGGTGGAAAGACCTAATAATAATAAGAAACAGAAGAATATCAATAGGTCTTTCCACAGAAAGGTGGAAAGACCTAATAAAACACTAGTAGACTAATTGTTCACAGAACAATTAGAGGTCTTTCCACCTTTTTAAGTGTTTCCATGTAATTTGGGCTGTAAAAAAAGAAGAAAAATGCCAAAAAAAAAAAAAAAAAAAAAAAAAAAAAAAAAAAAAGTTCTTCCAGCAGGGATCGAACTCAGAACCCTTAGCTTGAAAGGCAGACGCGCTAACCACTACGCCACGAATTCGGATGAAGATGTATGCAGTAAACTACCTATTTAGGAATTTTAAAAAAATTGTTGTACAACATAGTTATCGGAATTGAATAGTTTTGAGAAACATGTTTCCATATCATTTGGCTTTCAAAAGAACAAAAGAAAGAAGAAGAAAAATACAAGAAAATAAATAAACTCAAAAATTCGTCTTTTGCTATAGATTTATAGTCGGGCTCGTTTCTCCGTAGAGTTCAAAAGGTCTTCGCGCAGCTCCAAAAAAAGATGTTTTTTTTTTTTTTTTTTTTTTTTTTTTTTTTTTGGCGATTTAGGGGCCAATTTTTCTCTCTTTCCCCTTCTCTCTTCCTTTCTCTTCTTCTCTCTTCCTTTCTCTCTCTCTCTCTCTCTTTTCTTTTTGCTTCCGTGTTGATGGCATTTGTTTACATAGTTACCATGGAAGTACAATGCATGCATGACATGTGTTTTACTGTGCATATCGTAATTCTATTTTTGTGCACTGTGCATTCGAAGGTTTAATTTGAGGTGTTAAATGTTCTGATTTAGTTAAACTACTTAGAAAAGTGCCGATGAAATAAATCGGACTCGAGGCTAATGGTATGTAGGTCGTCATATAGGAAAACATGGACTGGACTCAAAGCGACCTGACTGCGGATCCTAAGATTGTTGCAGGCTCAGTAAGAAGATTCCTGAATGAAACAAGCTTCCATGTGGGTTATATTAAATGCAGCTATGATAAATAAAATGATCTACATGCATTTTAAGAAGAAAACAAGATAATTAAAGCGTGGAATAGTTTATTTCATACATTTATATTGGTTTAACACCCCCCCCCTTTCATATATTCTGTATTTCTCGTATTTTGGATGACCTTGACCTTTGACCTTGACCTAATTTTCAAGGTCAAAGTTTCTAAAGTAGTCGAAGACGCTGTCGAAGGATTCGCATCTCTACGGTCAATGGTTTCGGAGGAGTAGCGATAACAAGGTTTTTCGCACAAGGGGCCAGAACTTTTTAATGCGTCAGGCTTAGGGGTTGAAAAGTGAAATCTGAAAATAGTTTTAAAAGGACATATGATGTATTTAATGTTATGTAATATATGTTGTAAGACAAAAGAGATTTTAAAAGAGCTATATTTCTCATATTTAGAGTGACCTTGACCTTTGACCTTGAACAGATTTTGAAGGTCAAATGATGAAGAATCCAATGCAGTTGGTTTCGTGTCTCTACGATTAATCGTTTAAATTTTTTTCATTATACATAAAGAACAAAAACTTTCAGGGGGCAATTACTCTTCAAAGTGCTCGATCTATCATTTCGCAATACCAAGATTGAAAAGTATTCTTAAGTAGTCGAAGACATCGGTGAAGGTTTCGTAACTCTAGGGTTTACGGTTTCGGAGGAGTAGCGATAACAAGGATTTATTGCGAAAGGGGTTATAACTCCTCGAGGGTTCAAAGTTCATATACGCAGGGTCAACTGCAAAAATCTTTTACCAAGTACATTCTTATGGACCATGAATCTTTTCGATAAATCTTGAAACTCAAAAACACGCGGCGGAAAAATAATAATAATAATAAACAGAACAATTTCAATAGGACTTTCCACAGAAAGGTGGAAAGCCCTAATAAGATGAAAGAGACATCAAAAGCACTGACTTTTTCATGTTTTGAATGACCTTGACCTTTGACCTTGACCTAAATTTCAAGGTCAAAGTCCCTAAAGTAGTCGAAGACGCTGTCGAAGGATTCGCATCTCTACGGTCAATGGTTTCGGAGGAGTAGCGATAACAAGGTTTTTCGCACAAGGGGCCAGAACTTTTTAATGCGTCAGGCTTAGGGGTTGAAAAGTGAAATCTGAAAATAGTTTTAAAAGGACATATGATGTATTTAATGTTATGTAATATATGTTGTAAGACAAAAGAGATATAAAAAGAGCTATATTTCTCATATTTAGAGTGACCTTGACCTTTGACCTTGAACAGATTTTGAAGGTCAGATGATGAAGAATCCAATGCAGTTGGTTTCGTGTCTCTACGATTAATCGGTTTCATTATTTTCATTATACGTAAAAGAACAAAAACTTTCAGGGGGCAATAACTCATCATTGTGCTCCAACTATCATTTCACAATGAAAGATTGAAAAGTCTTCTCAAGTAGTCGAAGACATCGGTGAAGGTTTCGTAACTCTAGGGTTTACGGTTTCAGAGGAGTAGCGATAACAAGCTTTTATTGCGAAAGGGTTCATAACTCTTTGAGGGGTCAAAGTTCATATACGCAGGGTCAACTGCAAAAATCTTTTACGGAGTACATTCTTATGAAGTATAAATCTTTTCGATAGATCTTGAAACTCAAAATCACACGGCGGAAAAATAATAAAAAATAACTAGTAGACTAATTGTTCGCGAACAATTAGAGGTCTTTCCACCTTCTTTAAATTTCATATATTCTTCACATTTAACTCTCTACTGTTTATTTTTATATAGGAGAAACCAGAAATGGCTTGAGAGATGGAAAAAATTAAAATTTTAAAAATTTGGTAATGACCTTGACCTTTGACCTTGAACAAATATTCAAGGTCAAAGGTCATGGGTCACATTGCACTTGACCCCATCCTTCTACGACTTTTAGTTTTAAAGTTATAAGGTTTTATAGTAAGTACAAAGACGTTAAAGGGCAATAACTCATATAAGGGGTCATCGGATCCTTTTGCTCTGGTAATCTGAAGTTGTGTCTAATGACCCTGAAGACATTAGTGAAGGTTTCGTGTCTCTGCGATTTACGGTTTCAGAGAAGTAGCGATAACAAGGTTTTTCGCACAAGGGGCAATAACTTTCAAAGGGGTTAAGCTTAGGGGACAAGAATGAAATCTTTGAGATAAATTGAAGAGTACATATTAATGATGCAAAGAATAATAGTATATATTGAAAGACAAAAGAGCTGTAAAAAGAGCTTAATTTCTCATTTTTGGAATGACCTTGACCTTTGACCTTTCCATATATTTTTAGGTCAAAGGTCAATGAATGTAATGCAGTTGGTCCCATGTCTCTACGACTTATCGTTTTGAAAATTTTTCATTATTCGTAAATATCAGAGTTTTTCAGGGGCAATAACTCATAAAAGGGGTGCACAAATACTTTCGCAATGAAAAGATTGAAGAGTCCCCTCAATTAGTCGAAGACATTGGTGAAGGTTCCATACCTCTACGGTTTACGGTTTCGAAGGAGTAGCGATAACGAGGCTTTATTGCAAAAGGGGTTGTAACTCCTTAAGGGGTCAAAGTTCATACACGCAGGGTCAACTATAAAAATCTTTTAAAGAGTACATTCTTATAGACTATAAATCTTTTCGATATATCTTGAAACATAGAATCACATCAGGGGGTGGAAAAATAATAATAATAATAATAATAATAATAATAATAATAAACAGAAGAATATCAATAGGTCTTTCCACAGAAAGGTGGAAAGACCTAATAATAATAAGAAACAGAAGAATATCAATAGGTCTTTCCACAGAAAGGTGGAAAGACCTAATAAAACACTAGTAGACTAATTGTTCACAGAACAATTAGAGGTCTTTCCACCTTTTTAAGTGTTTCCATGTAATTTGGGCTGTAAAAAAAGAAGAAAAATGCCAAAAAAAAAAAAAAAAAAAAAAAAAAAAAAAAAAAAAGTTCTTCCAGCAGGGATCGAACTCAGAACCCTTAGCTTGAAAGGCAGACGCGCTAACCACTACGCCACGAATTCGGATGAAGATGTATGCAGTAAACTACCTATTTAGGAATTTTAAAAAAATTGTTGTACAACATAGTTATCGGAATTGAATAGTTTTTGAGAAACATGTTTCCATATCATTTGGCTTTCAAAAGAACAAAAGAAAGAAGAAGAAAAATACAAGAAAATAAATAAACTCAAAAATTCGTCTTTTGCTATAGATTTATAGTCGGGCTCGTTTCTCCGTAGAGTTCAAAAGGTCTTCGCGCAGCTCCAAAAAAAGATGTTTTTTTTTTTTTTTTTTTTTTTTTTTTTTTTTGGCGATTTAGGGGCCAATTTTTCTCTCTTTCCCCTTCTCTCTTCCTTTCTCTTCTTCTCTCTTCCTTTCTCTCTCTCTCTCTCTCTTTTCTTTTTGCTTCCGTGTTGATGGCATTTGTTTACATAGTTACCATGGAAGTACAATGCATGCATGACATGTGTTTTACTGTGCATATCGTAATTCTATTTTTGTGCACTGTGCATTCGAAGGTTTAATTTGAGGTGTTAAATGTTCTGATTTAGTTAAACTACTTAGAAAAGTGCCGATGAAATAAATCGGACTCGAGGCTAATGGTATGTAGGTCGTCATATAGGAAAACATGGACTGGACTCAAAGCGACCTGACTGCGGATCCTAAGATTGTTGCAGGCTCAGTAAGAAGATTCCTGAATGAAACAAGCTTCCATGTGGGTTATATTAAATGCAGCTATGATAAATAAAATGATCTACATGCATTTTAAGAAGAAAACAAGATAATTAAAGCGTGGAATAGTTTATTTCATACATTTATATTGGTTTAACACCCCCCCCCCCTTTCATATATTCTGTATTTCTCGTATTTTGGATGACCTTGACCTTTGACCTTGACCTAATTTTCAAGGTCAAAGTTTCTAAAGTAGTCGAAGACGCTGTCGAAGGATTCGCATCTCTACGGTCAATGGTTTCGGAGGAGTAGCGATAACAAGGTTTTTCGCACAAGGGGCCAGAACTTTTTAATGCGTCAGGCTTAGGGGTTGAAAAGTGAAATCTGAAAATAGTTTTAAAAGGACATATGATGTATTTAATGTTATGTAATATATGTTGTAAGACAAAAGAGATTTTAAAAGAGCTATATTTCTCATATTTAGAGTGACCTTGACCTTTGACCTTGAACAGATTTTGAAGGTCAAATGATGAAGAATCCAATGCAGTTGGTTTCGTGTCTCTACGATTAATCGTTTAAATTTTTTTCATTATACATAAAGAACAAAAACTTTCAGGGGGCAATTACTCTTCAAAGTGCTCGATCTATCATTTCGCAATACCAAGATTGAAAAGTATTCTTAAGTAGTCGAAGACATCGGTGAAGGTTTCGTAACTCTAGGGTTTACGGTTTCGGAGGAGTAGCGATAACAAGGATTTATTGCGAAAGGGGTTATAACTCCTCGAGGGTTCAAAGTTCATATACGCAGGGTCAACTGCAAAAATCTTTTACCAAGTACATTCTTATGGACCATGAATCTTTTCGATAAATCTTGAAACTCAAAAACACGCGGCGGAAAAATAATAATAATAATAAACAGAACAATTTCAATAGGACTTTCCACAGAAAGGTGGAAAGCCCTAATAAGATGAAAGAGACATCAAAAGCACTGACTTTTTCATGTTTTGAATGACCTTGACCTTTGACCTTGACCTAAATTTCAAGGTCAAAGTCCCTAAAGTAGTCGAAGACGCTGTCGAAGGATTCGCATCTCTACGGTCAATGGTTTCGGAGGAGTAGCGATAACAAGGTTTTTCGCACAAGGGGCCAGAACTTTTTAATGCGTCAGGCTTAGGGGTTGAAAAGTGAAATCTGAAAATAGTTTTAAAAGGACATATGATGTATTTAATGTTATGTAATATATGTTGTAAGACAAAAGAGATATAAAAAGAGCTATATTTCTCATATTTAGAGTGACCTTGACCTTTGACCTTGAACAGATTTTGAAGGTCAGATGATGAAGAATCCAATGCAGTTGGTTTCGTGTCTCTACGATTAATCGGTTTCATTATTTTCATTATACGTAAAAGAACAAAAACTTTCAGGGGGCAATAACTCATCATTGTGCTCCAACTATCATTTCACAATGAAAGATTGAAAAGTCTTCTCAAGTAGTCGAAGACATCGGTGAAGGTTTCGTAACTCTAGGGTTTACGGTTTCAGAGGAGTAGCGATAACAAGCTTTTATTGCGAAAGGGTTCATAACTCTTTGAGGGGTCAAAGTTCATATACGCAGGGTCAACTGCAAAAATCTTTTACGGAGTACATTCTTATGAAGTATAAATCTTTTCGATAGATCTTGAAACTCAAAATCACACGGCGGAAAAATAATAAAAAATAATAATAATAAGAAACAGAAGAATATCAATAGGTCTTTCCACAGAAAGGTGGAAAGACCTAATAAAACACTAGTAGACTAATTGTTCACAGAACAATTAGAGGTCTTTCCACCTTTTTAAGTGTTTCCATGTAATTTGGGCTGTAAAAAAAGAAGAAAAATGCCAAAAAAAAAAAAAAAAAAAAAAAAAAAAAAAAAAAAAAAGTTCTTCCAGCAGGGATCGAACTCAGAACCCTTAGCTTGAAAGGCAGACGCGCTAACCACTACGCCACGAATTCGGATGAAGATGTATGCAGTAAACTACCTATTTAGGAATTTTAAAAAAATTGTTGTACAACATAGTTATCGGAATTGAATAGTTTTGAGAAACATGTTTCCATATCATTTGGCTTTCAAAAGAACAAAAGAAAGAAGAAGAAAAATACAAGAAAATAAATAAACTCAAAAATTCGTCTTTTGCTATAGATTTATAGTCGGGCTCGTTTCTCCGTAGAGTTCAAAAGGTCTTCGCGCAGCTCCAAAAAAAGATGTTTTTTTTTTTTTTTTTTTTTTTTTTTTTTTTGGCGATTTAGGGGCCAATTTTTCTCTCTTTCCCCTTCTCTCTTCCTTTCTCTTCTTCTCTCTTCCTTTCTCTCTCTCTCTCTCTCTTTTCTTTTTGCTTCCGTGTTGATGGCATTTGTTTACATAGTTACCATGGAAGTACAATGCATGCATGACATGTGTTTTACTGTGCATATCGTAATTCTATTTTTGTGCACTGTGCATTCGAAGGTTTAATTTGAGGTGTTAAATGTTCTGATTTAGTTAAACTACTTAGAAAAGTGCCGATGAAATAAATCGGACTCGAGGCTAATGGTATGTAGGTCGTCATATAGGAAAACATGGACTGGACTCAAAGCGACCTGACTGCGGATCCTAAGATTGTTGCAGGCTCAGTAAGAAGATTCCTGAATGAAACAAGCTTCCATGTGGGTTATATTAAATGCAGCTATGATAAATAAAATGATCTACATGCATTTTAAGAAGAAAACAAGATAATTAAAGCGTGGAATAGTTTATTTCATACATTTATATTGGTTTAACACCCCCCCCCCCTTTCATATATTCTGTATTTCTCGTATTTTGGATGACCTTGACCTTTGACCTTGACCTAATTTTCAAGGTCAAAGTTTCTAAAGTAGTCGAAGACGCTGTCGAAGGATTCGCATCTCTACGGTCAATGGTTTCGGAGGAGTAGCGATAACAAGGTTTTTCGCACAAGGGGCCAGAACTTTTTAATGCGTCAGGCTTAGGGGTTGAAAAGTGAAATCTGAAAATAGTTTTAAAAGGACATATGATGTATTTAATGTTATGTAATATATGTTGTAAGACAAAAGAGATTTTAAAAGAGCTATATTTCTCATATTTAGAGTGACCTTGACCTTTGACCTTGAACAGATTTTGAAGGTCAAATGATGAAGAATCCAATGCAGTTGGTTTCGTGTCTCTACGATTAATCGTTTAAATTTTTTTCATTATACATAAAGAACAAAAACTTTCAGGGGGCAATTACTCTTCAAAGTGCTCGATCTATCATTTCGCAATACCAAGATTGAAAAGTATTCTTAAGTAGTCGAAGACATCGGTGAAGGTTTCGTAACTCTAGGGTTTACGGTTTCGGAGGAGTAGCGATAACAAGGATTTATTGCGAAAGGGGTTATAACTCCTCGAGGGTTCAAAGTTCATATACGCAGGGTCAACTGCAAAAATCTTTTACCAAGTACATTCTTATGGACCATGAATCTTTTCGATAAATCTTGAAACTCAAAAACACGCGGCGGAAAAATAATAATAATAATAAACAGAACAATTTCAATAGGACTTTCCACAGAAAGGTGGAAAGCCCTAATAAGATGAAAGAGACATCAAAAGCACTGACTTTTTCATGTTTTGAATGACCTTGACCTTTGACCTTGACCTAAATTTCAAGGTCAAAGTCCCTAAAGTAGTCGAAGACGCTGTCGAAGGATTCGCATCTCTACGGTCAATGGTTTCGGAGGAGTAGCGATAACAAGGTTTTTCGCACAAGGGGCCAGAACTTTTTAATGCGTCAGGCTTAGGGGTTGAAAAGTGAAATCTGAAAATAGTTTTAAAAGGACATATGATGTATTTAATGTTATGTAATATATGTTGTAAGACAAAAGAGATATAAAAAGAGCTATATTTCTCATATTTAGAGTGACCTTGACCTTTGACCTTGAACAGATTTTGAAGGTCAGATGATGAAGAATCCAATGCAGTTGGTTTCGTGTCTCTACGATTAATCGGTTTCATTATTTTCATTATACGTAAAAGAACAAAAACTTTCAGGGGGCAATAACTCATCATTGTGCTCCAACTATCATTTCACAATGAAAGATTGAAAAGTCTTCTCAAGTAGTCGAAGACATCGGTGAAGGTTTCGTAACTCTAGGGTTTACGGTTTCAGAGGAGTAGCGATAACAAGCTTTTATTGCGAAAGGGTTCATAACTCTTTGAGGGGTCAAAGTTCATATACGCAGGGTCAACTGCAAAAATCTTTTACGGAGTACATTCTTATGAAGTATAAATCTTTTCGATAGATCTTGAAACTCAAAATCACACGGCGGAAAAATAATAAAAAATAACTAGTAGACTAATTGTTCGCGAACAATTAGAGGTCTTTCCACCTTCTTTAAATTTCATATATTCTTCACATTTAACTCTCTACTGTTTATTTTTATATAGGAGAAACCAGAAATGGCTTGAGAGATGGAAAAAATTAAAATTTTAAAAATTTGGTAATGACCTTGACCTTTGACCTTGAACAAATATTCAAGGTCAAAGGTCATGGGTCACATTGCACTTGACCCCATCCTTCTACGACTTTTAGTTTTAAAGTTATAAGGTTTTATAGTAAGTACAAAGACGTTAAAGGGCAATAACTCATATAAGGGGTCATCGGATCCTTTTGCTCTGGTAATCTGAAGTTGTGTCTAATGACCCTGAAGACATTAGTGAAGGTTTCGTGTCTCTGCGATTTACGGTTTCAGAGAAGTAGCGATAACAAGGTTTTTCGCACAAGGGGCAATAACTTTCAAAGGGGTTAAGCTTAGGGGACAAGAATGAAATCTTTGAGATAAATTGAAGAGTACATATTAATGATGCAAAGAATAATAGTATATATTGAAAGACAAAAGAGCTGTAAAAAGAGCTTAATTTCTCATTTTTGGAATGACCTTGACCTTTGACCTTTCCATATATTTTTAGGTCAAAGGTCAATGAATGTAATGCAGTTGGTCCCATGTCTCTACGACTTATCGTTTTGAAAATTTTTCATTATTCGTAAATATCAGAGTTTTTCAGGGGCAATAACTCATAAAAGGGGTGCACAAATACTTTCGCAATGAAAAGATTGAAGAGTCCCCTCAATTAGTCGAAGACATTGGTGAAGGTTCCATACCTCTACGGTTTACGGTTTCGAAGGAGTAGCGATAACGAGGCTTTATTGCAAAAGGGGTTGTAACTCCTTAAGGGGTCAAAGTTCATACACGCAGGGTCAACTATAAAAATCTTTTAAAGAGTACATTCTTATAGACTATAAATCTTTTCGATATATCTTGAAACATAGAATCACATCAGGGGGTGGAAAAATAATAATAATAATAATAATAATAATAATAATAATAAACAGAAGAATATCAATAGGTCTTTCCACAGAAAGGTGGAAAGACCTAATAATAATAAGAAACAGAAGAATATCAATAGGTCTTTCCACAGAAAGGTGGAAAGACCTAATAAAACACTAGTAGACTAATTGTTCACAGAACAATTAGAGGTCTTTCCACCTTTTTAAGTGTTTCCATGTAATTTGGGCTGTAAAAAAAGAAGAAAAATGCCAAAAAAAAAAAAAAAAAAAAAAAAAAAAAAAAAAAAAGTTCTTCCAGCAGGGATCGAACTCAGAACCCTTAGCTTGAAAGGCAGACGCGCTAACCACTACGCCACGAATTCGGATGAAGATGTATGCAGTAAACTACCTATTTAGGAATTTTAAAAAAATTGTTGTACAACATAGTTATCGGAATTGAATAGTTTTGAGAAACATGTTTCCATATCATTTGGCTTTCAAAAGAAGAAGAAAAATACAAGAAAATATAATTAGAACTGTGTACAACAATTTCTTCTTAAATTCTAAATAGGTAGTTTATATCTTCATCGAATTTCGTAGTTCAAAAGGTCTGCGCGATCCCTGCTGGAAGAAGTTTTTTTTTTTTTTTTTTTTTTTTTTTTTTTTTGGCGATTTAGGGGCCAATTTTTCTCTCTTTCCCCTTCTCTCTTCCTTTCTCTTCTTCTCTCTTCCTTTCTCTCTCTCTCTCTCTCTTTTCTTTTTGCTTCCGTGTTGATGGCATTTGTTTACATAGTTACCATGGAAGTACAATGCATGCATGACATGTGTTTTACTGTGCATATCGTAATTCTATTTTTGTGCACTGTGCATTCGAAGGTTTAATTTGAGGTGTTAAATGTTCTGATTTAGTTAAACTACTTAGAAAAGTGCCGATGAAATAAATCGGACTCGAGGCTAATGGTATGTAGGTCGTCATATAGGAAAACATGGACTGGACTCAAAGCGACCTGACTGCGGATCCTAAGATTGTTGCAGGCTCAGTAAGAAGATTCCTGAATGAAACAAGCTTCCATGTGGGTTATATTAAATGCAGCTATGATAAATAAAATGATCTACATGCATTTTAAGAAGAAAACAAGATAATTAAAGCGTGGAATAGTTTATTTCATACATTTATATTGGTTTAACACCCCCCCCCCCTTTCATATATTCTGTATTTCTCGTATTTTGGATGACCTTGACCTTTGACCTTGACCTAATTTTCAAGGTCAAAGTTTCTAAAGTAGTCGAAGACGCTGTCGAAGGATTCGCATCTCTACGGTCAATGGTTTCGGAGGAGTAGCGATAACAAGGTTTTTCGCACAAGGGGCCAGAACTTTTTAATGCGTCAGGCTTAGGGGTTGAAAAGTGAAATCTGAAAATAGTTTTAAAAGGACATATGATGTATTTAATGTTATGTAATATATGTTGTAAGACAAAAGAGATTTTAAAAGAGCTATATTTCTCATATTTAGAGTGACCTTGACCTTTGACCTTGAACAGATTTTGAAGGTCAAATGATGAAGAATCCAATGCAGTTGGTTTCGTGTCTCTACGATTAATCGTTTAAATTTTTTTCATTATACATAAAGAACAAAAACTTTCAGGGGGCAATTACTCTTCAAAGTGCTCGATCTATCATTTCGCAATACCAAGATTGAAAAGTATTCTTAAGTAGTCGAAGACATCGGTGAAGGTTTCGTAACTCTAGGGTTTACGGTTTCGGAGGAGTAGCGATAACAAGGATTTATTGCGAAAGGGGTTATAACTCCTCGAGGGTTCAAAGTTCATATACGCAGGGTCAACTGCAAAAATCTTTTACCAAGTACATTCTTATGGACCATGAATCTTTTCGATAAATCTTGAAACTCAAAAACACGCGGCGGAAAAATAATAATAATAATAAACAGAACAATTTCAATAGGACTTTCCACAGAAAGGTGGAAAGCCCTAATAAGATGAAAGAGACATCAAAAGCACTGACTTTTTCATGTTTTGAATGACCTTGACCTTTGACCTTGACCTAAATTTCAAGGTCAAAGTCCCTAAAGTAGTCGAAGACGCTGTCGAAGGATTCGCATCTCTACGGTCAATGGTTTCGGAGGAGTAGCGATAACAAGGTTTTTCGCACAAGGGGCCAGAACTTTTTAATGCGTCAGGCTTAGGGGTTGAAAAGTGAAATCTGAAAATAGTTTTAAAAGGACATATGATGTATTTAATGTTATGTAATATATGTTGTAAGACAAAAGAGATATAAAAAGAGCTATATTTCTCATATTTAGAGTGACCTTGACCTTTGACCTTGAACAGATTTTGAAGGTCAGATGATGAAGAATCCAATGCAGTTGGTTTCGTGTCTCTACGATTAATCGGTTTCATTATTTTCATTATACGTAAAAGAACAAAAACTTTCAGGGGGCAATAACTCATCATTGTGCTCCAACTATCATTTCACAATGAAAGATTGAAAAGTCTTCTCAAGTAGTCGAAGACATCGGTGAAGGTTTCGTAACTCTAGGGTTTACGGTTTCAGAGGAGTAGCGATAACAAGCTTTTATTGCGAAAGGGTTCATAACTCTTTGAGGGGTCAAAGTTCATATACGCAGGGTCAACTGCAAAAATCTTTTACGGAGTACATTCTTATGAAGTATAAATCTTTTCGATAGATCTTGAAACTCAAAATCACACGGCGGAAAAATAATAAAAAATAACTAGTAGACTAATTGTTCGCGAACAATTAGAGGTCTTTCCACCTTCTTTAAATTTCATATATTCTTCACATTTAACTCTCTACTGTTTATTTTTATATAGGAGAAACCAGAAATGGCTTGAGAGATGGAAAAAATTAAAATTTTAAAAATTTGGTAATGACCTTGACCTTTGACCTTGAACAAATATTCAAGGTCAAAGGTCATGGGTCACATTGCACTTGACCCCATCCTTCTACGACTTTTAGTTTTAAAGTTATAAGGTTTTATAGTAAGTACAAAGACGTTAAAGGGCAATAACTCATATAAGGGGTCATCGGATCCTTTTGCTCTGGTAATCTGAAGTTGTGTCTAATGACCCTGAAGACATTAGTGAAGGTTTCGTGTCTCTGCGATTTACGGTTTCAGAGAAGTAGCGATAACAAGGTTTTTCGCACAAGGGGCAATAACTTTCAAAGGGGTTAAGCTTAGGGGACAAGAATGAAATCTTTGAGATAAATTGAAGAGTACATATTAATGATGCAAAGAATAATAGTATATATTGAAAGACAAAAGAGCTGTAAAAAGAGCTTAATTTCTCATTTTTGGAATGACCTTGACCTTTGACCTTTCCATATATTTTTAGGTCAAAGGTCAATGAATGTAATGCAGTTGGTCCCATGTCTCTACGACTTATCGTTTTGAAAATTTTTCATTATTCGTAAATATCAGAGTTTTTCAGGGGCAATAACTCATAAAAGGGGTGCACAAATACTTTCGCAATGAAAAGATTGAAGAGTCCCCTCAATTAGTCGAAGACATTGGTGAAGGTTCCATACCTCTACGGTTTACGGTTTCGAAGGAGTAGCGATAACGAGGCTTTATTGCAAAAGGGGTTGTAACTCCTTAAGGGGTCAAAGTTCATACACGCAGGGTCAACTATAAAAATCTTTTAAAGAGTACATTCTTATAGACTATAAATCTTTTCGATATATCTTGAAACATAGAATCACATCAGGGGGTGGAAAAATAATAATAATAATAATAATAATAATAATAATAATAAACAGAAGAATATCAATAGGTCTTTCCACAGAAAGGTGGAAAGACCTAATAATAATAAGAAACAGAAGAATATCAATAGGTCTTTCCACAGAAAGGTGGAAAGACCTAATAAAACACTAGTAGACTAATTGTTCACAGAACAATTAGAGGTCTTTCCACCTTTTTAAGTGTTTCCATGTAATTTGGGCTGTAAAAAAAGAAGAAAAATGCCAAAAAAAAAAAAAAAAAAAAAAAAAAAAAAAAAAAAAGTTCTTCCAGCAGGGATCGAACTCAGAACCCTTAGCTTGAAAGGCAGACGCGCTAACCACTACGCCACGAATTCGGATGAAGATGTATGCAGTAAACTACCTATTTAGGAATTTTAAAAAAATTGTTGTACAACATAGTTATCGGAATTGAATAGTTTTGAGAAACATGTTTCCATATCATTTGGCTTTCAAAAGAACAAAAGAAAGAAGAAGAAAAATACAAGAAAATAAATAAACTCAAAAATTCGTCTTTTGCTATAGATTTATAGTCGGGCTCGTTTCTCCGTAGAGTTCAAAAGGTCTTCGCGCAGCTCCAAAAAAAGATGTTTTTTTTTTTTTTTTTTTTTTTTTTTTTTTTTTGGCGATTTAGGGGCCAATTTTTCTCTCTTTCCCCTTCTCTCTTCCTTTCTCTTCTTCTCTCTTCCTTTCTCTCTCTCTCTCTCTCTTTTCTTTTTGCTTCCGTGTTGATGGCATTTGTTTACATAGTTACCATGGAAGTACAATGCATGCATGACATGTGTTTTACTGTGCATATCGTAATTCTATTTTTGTGCACTGTGCATTCGAAGGTTTAATTTGAGGTGTTAAATGTTCTGATTTAGTTAAACTACTTAGAAAAGTGCCGATGAAATAAATCGGACTCGAGGCTAATGGTATGTAGGTCGTCATATAGGAAAACATGGACTGGACTCAAAGCGACCTGACTGCGGATCCTAAGATTGTTGCAGGCTCAGTAAGAAGATTCCTGAATGAAACAAGCTTCCATGTGGGTTATATTAAATGCAGCTATGATAAATAAAATGATCTACATGCATTTTAAGAAGAAAACAAGATAATTAAAGCGTGGAATAGTTTATTTCATACATTTATATTGGTTTAACACCCCCCCCCCCTTTCATATATTCTGTATTTCTCGTATTTTGGATGACCTTGACCTTTGACCTTGACCTAATTTTCAAGGTCAAAGTTTCTAAAGTAGTCGAAGACGCTGTCGAAGGATTCGCATCTCTACGGTCAATGGTTTCGGAGGAGTAGCGATAACAAGGTTTTTCGCACAAGGGGCCAGAACTTTTTAATGCGTCAGGCTTAGGGGTTGAAAAGTGAAATCTGAAAATAGTTTTAAAAGGACATATGATGTATTTAATGTTATGTAATATATGTTGTAAGACAAAAGAGATTTTAAAAGAGCTATATTTCTCATATTTAGAGTGACCTTGACCTTTGACCTTGAACAGATTTTGAAGGTCAAATGATGAAGAATCCAATGCAGTTGGTTTCGTGTCTCTACGATTAATCGTTTAAATTTTTTTCATTATACATAAAGAACAAAAACTTTCAGGGGGCAATTACTCTTCAAAGTGCTCGATCTATCATTTCGCAATACCAAGATTGAAAAGTATTCTTAAGTAGTCGAAGACATCGGTGAAGGTTTCGTAACTCTAGGGTTTACGGTTTCGGAGGAGTAGCGATAACAAGGATTTATTGCGAAAGGGGTTATAACTCCTCGAGGGTTCAAAGTTCATATACGCAGGGTCAACTGCAAAAATCTTTTACCAAGTACATTCTTATGGACCATGAATCTTTTCGATAAATCTTGAAACTCAAAAACACGCGGCGGAAAAATAATAATAATAATAAACAGAACAATTTCAATAGGACTTTCCACAGAAAGGTGGAAAGCCCTAATAAGATGAAAGAGACATCAAAAGCACTGACTTTTTCATGTTTTGAATGACCTTGACCTTTGACCTTGACCTAAATTTCAAGGTCAAAGTCCCTAAAGTAGTCGAAGACGCTGTCGAAGGATTCGCATCTCTACGGTCAATGGTTTCGGAGGAGTAGCGATAACAAGGTTTTTCGCACAAGGGGCCAGAACTTTTTAATGCGTCAGGCTTAGGGGTTGAAAAGTGAAATCTGAAAATAGTTTTAAAAGGACATATGATGTATTTAATGTTATGTAATATATGTTGTAAGACAAAAGAGATATAAAAAGAGCTATATTTCTCATATTTAGAGTGACCTTGACCTTTGACCTTGAACAGATTTTGAAGGTCAGATGATGAAGAATCCAATGCAGTTGGTTTCGTGTCTCTACGATTAATCGGTTTCATTATTTTCATTATACGTAAAAGAACAAAAACTTTCAGGGGGCAATAACTCATCATTGTGCTCCAACTATCATTTCACAATGAAAGATTGAAAAGTCTTCTCAAGTAGTCGAAGACATCGGTGAAGGTTTCGTAACTCTAGGGTTTACGGTTTCAGAGGAGTAGCGATAACAAGCTTTTATTGCGAAAGGGTTCATAACTCTTTGAGGGGTCAAAGTTCATATACGCAGGGTCAACTGCAAAAATCTTTTACGGAGTACATTCTTATGAAGTATAAATCTTTTCGATAGATCTTGAAACTCAAAATCACACGGCGGAAAAATAATAAAAAATAATAATAATAAGAAACAGAAGAATATCAATAGGTCTTTCCACAGAAAGGTGGAAAGACCTAATAAAACACTAGTAGACTAATTGTTCACAGAACAATTAGAGGTCTTTCCACCTTTTTAAGTGTTTCCATGTAATTTGGGCTGTAAAAAAAGAAGAAAAATGCCAAAAAAAAAAAAAAAAAAAAAAAAAAAAAAAAAAAAAAAGTTCTTCCAGCAGGGATCGAACTCAGAACCCTTAGCTTGAAAGGCAGACGCGCTAACCACTACGCCACGAATTCGGATGAAGATGTATGCAGTAAACTACCTATTTAGGAATTTTAAAAAAATTGTTGTACAACATAGTTATCGGAATTGAATAGTTTTGAGAAACATGTTTCCATATCATTTGGCTTTCAAAAGAACAAAAGAAAGAAGAAGAAAAATACAAGAAAATAAATAAACTCAAAAATTCGTCTTTTGCTATAGATTTATAGTCGGGCTCGTTTCTCCGTAGAGTTCAAAAGGTCTTCGCGCAGCTCCAAAAAAAGATGTTTTTT
Organism: Saccostrea echinata; assembly: GCF_033153115.1. NCBI lineage: Eukaryota > Metazoa > Mollusca > Bivalvia > Ostreida > Ostreidae > Saccostrea > Saccostrea echinata. Next base: position 26,545 of record NW_026889933.1, read on the forward strand.
TTTTTTTTTTTTTTTTTTTTTTTTTTGGCGATTTAGGGGCCAATTTTTCTCTCTTTCCCCTTCTCTCTTCCTTTCTCTTCTTCTCTCTTCCTTTCTCTCTCTCTCTCTCTCTTTTCTTTTTGCTTCCGTGTTGATGGCATTTGTTTACATAGTTACCATGGAAGTACAATGCATGCATGACATGTGTTTTACTGTGCATATCGTAATTCTATTTTTGTGCACTGTGCATTCGAAGGTTTAATTTGAGGTGTTAAATGTTCTGATTTAGTTAAACTACTTAGAAAAGTGCCGATGAAATAAATCGGACTCGAGGCTAATGGTATGTAGGTCGTCATATAGGAAAACATGGACTGGACTCAAAGCGACCTGACTGCGGATCCTAAGATTGTTGCAGGCTCAGTAAGAAGATTCCTGAATGAAACAAGCTTCCATGTGGGTTATATTAAATGCAGCTATGATAAATAAAATGATCTACATGCATTTTAAGAAGAAAACAAGATAATTAAAGCGTGGAATAGTTTATTTCATACATTTATATTGGTTTAACACCCCCCCCCCCTTTCATATATTCTGTATTTCTCGTATTTTGGATGACCTTGACCTTTGACCTTGACCTAATTTTCAAGGTCAAAGTTTCTAAAGTAGTCGAAGACGCTGTCGAAGGATTCGCATCTCTACGGTCAATGGTTTCGGAGGAGTAGCGATAACAAGGTTTTTCGCACAAGGGGCCAGAACTTTTTAATGCGTCAGGCTTAGGGGTTGAAAAGTGAAATCTGAAAATAGTTTTAAAAGGACATATGATGTATTTAATGTTATGTAATATATGTTGTAAGACAAAAGAGATTTTAAAAGAGCTATATTTCTCATATTTAGAGTGACCTTGACCTTTGACCTTGAACAGATTTTGAAGGTCAAATGATGAAGAATCCAATGCAGTTGGTTTCGTGTCTCTACGATTAATCGTTTAAATTTTTTTCATTATACATAAAGAACAAAAACTTTCAGGGGGCAATTACTCTTCAAAGTGCTCGATCTATCATTTCGCAATACCAAGATTGAAAAGTATTCTTAAGTAGTCGAAGACATCGGTGAAGGTTTCGTAACTCTAGGGTTTACGGTTTCGGAGGAGTAGCGATAACAAGGATTTATTGCGAAAGGGGTTATAACTCCTCGAGGGTTCAAAGTTCATATACGCAGGGTCAACTGCAAAAATCTTTTACCAAGTACATTCTTATGGACCATGAATCTTTTCGATAAATCTTGAAACTCAAAAACACGCGGCGGAAAAATAATAATAATAATAAACAGAACAATTTCAATAGGACTTTCCACAGAAAGGTGGAAAGCCCTAATAAGATGAAAGAGACATCAAAAGCACTGACTTTTTCATGTTTTGAATGACCTTGACCTTTGACCTTGACCTAAATTTCAAGGTCAAAGTCCCTAAAGTAGTCGAAGACGCTGTCGAAGGATTCGCATCTCTACGGTCAATGGTTTCGGAGGAGTAGCGATAACAAGGTTTTTCGCACAAGGGGCCAGAACTTTTTAATGCGTCAGGCTTAGGGGTTGAAAAGTGAAATCTGAAAATAGTTTTAAAAGGACATATGATGTATTTAATGTTATGTAATATATGTTGTAAGACAAAAGAGATATAAAAAGAGCTATATTTCTCATATTTAGAGTGACCTTGACCTTTGACCTTGAACAGATTTTGAAGGTCAGATGATGAAGAATCCAATGCAGTTGGTTTCGTGTCTCTACGATTAATCGGTTTCATTATTTTCATTATACGTAAAAGAACAAAAACTTTCAGGGGGCAATAACTCATCATTGTGCTCCAACTATCATTTCACAATGAAAGATTGAAAAGTCTTCTCAAGTAGTCGAAGACATCGGTGAAGGTTTCGTAACTCTAGGGTTTACGGTTTCAGAGGAGTAGCGATAACAAGCTTTTATTGCGAAAGGGTTCATAACTCTTTGAGGGGTCAAAGTTCATATACGCAGGGTCAACTGCAAAAATCTTTTACGGAGTACATTCTTATGAAGTATAAATCTTTTCGATAGATCTTGAAACTCAAAATCACACGGCGGAAAAATAATAAAAAATAACTAGTAGACTAATTGTTCGCGAACAATTAGAGGTCTTTCCACCTTCTTTAAATTTCATATATTCTTCACATTTAACTCTCTACTGTTTATTTTTATATAGGAGAAACCAGAAATGGCTTGAGAGATGGAAAAAATTAAAATTTTAAAAATTTGGTAATGACCTTGACCTTTGACCTTGAACAAATATTCAAGGTCAAAGGTCATGGGTCACATTGCACTTGACCCCATCCTTCTACGACTTTTAGTTTTAAAGTTATAAGGTTTTATAGTAAGTACAAAGACGTTAAAGGGCAATAACTCATATAAGGGGTCATCGGATCCTTTTGCTCTGGTAATCTGAAGTTGTGTCTAATGACCCTGAAGACATTAGTGAAGGTTTCGTGTCTCTGCGATTTACGGTTTCAGAGAAGTAGCGATAACAAGGTTTTTCGCACAAGGGGCAATAACTTTCAAAGGGGTTAAGCTTAGGGGACAAGAATGAAATCTTTGAGATAAATTGAAGAGTACATATTAATGATGCAAAGAATAATAGTATATATTGAAAGACAAAAGAGCTGTAAAAAGAGCTTAATTTCTCATTTTTGGAATGACCTTGACCTTTGACCTTTCCATATATTTTTAGGTCAAAGGTCAATGAATGTAATGCAGTTGGTCCCATGTCTCTACGACTTATCGTTTTGAAAATTTTTCATTATTCGTAAATATCAGAGTTTTTCAGGGGCAATAACTCATAAAAGGGGTGCACAAATACTTTCGCAATGAAAAGATTGAAGAGTCCCCTCAATTAGTCGAAGACATTGGTGAAGGTTCCATACCTCTACGGTTTACGGTTTCGAAGGAGTAGCGATAACGAGGCTTTATTGCAAAAGGGGTTGTAACTCCTTAAGGGGTCAAAGTTCATACACGCAGGGTCAACTATAAAAATCTTTTAAAGAGTACATTCTTATAGACTATAAATCTTTTCGATATATCTTGAAACATAGAATCACATCAGGGGGTGGAAAAATAATAATAATAATAATAATAATAATAATAATAATAAACAGAAGAATATCAATAGGTCTTTCCACAGAAAGGTGGAAAGACCTAATAATAATAAGAAACAGAAGAATATCAATAGGTCTTTCCACAGAAAGGTGGAAAGACCTAATAAAACACTAGTAGACTAATTGTTCACAGAACAATTAGAGGTCTTTCCACCTTTTTAAGTGTTTCCATGTAATTTGGGCTGTAAAAAAAGAAGAAAAATGCCAAAAAAAAAAAAAAAAAAAAAAAAAAAAAAAAAAAAAGTTCTTCCAGCAGGGATCGAACTCAGAACCCTTAGCTTGAAAGGCAGACGCGCTAACCACTACGCCACGAATTCGGATGAAGATGTATGCAGTAAACTACCTATTTAGGAATTTTAAAAAAATTGTTGTACAACATAGTTATCGGAATTGAATAGTTTTGAGAAACATGTTTCCATATCATTTGGCTTTCAAAAGAACAAAAGAAAGAAGAAGAAAAATACAAGAAAATAAATAAACTCAAAAATTCGTCTTTTGCTATAGATTTATAGTCGGGCTCGTTTCTCCGTAGAGTTCAAAAGGTCTTCGCGCAGCTCCAAAAAAAGATGTTTTTTTTTTTTTTTTTTTTTTTTTTTTTTTTTTGGCGATTTAGGGGCCAATTTTTCTCTCTTTCCCCTTCTCTCTTCCTTTCTCTTCTTCTCTCTTCCTTTCTCTCTCTCTCTCTCTCTTTTCTTTTTGCTTCCGTGTTGATGGCATTTGTTTACATAGTTACCATGGAAGTACAATGCATGCATGACATGTGTTTTACTGTGCATATCGTAATTCTATTTTTGTGCACTGTGCATTCGAAGGTTTAATTTGAGGTGTTAAATGTTCTGATTTAGTTAAACTACTTAGAAAAGTGCCGATGAAATAAATCGGACTCGAGGCTAATGGTATGTAGGTCGTCATATAGGAAAACATGGACTGGACTCAAAGCGACCTGACTGCGGATCCTAAGATTGTTGCAGGCTCAGTAAGAAGATTCCTGAATGAAACAAGCTTCCATGTGGGTTATATTAAATGCAGCTATGATAAATAAAATGATCTACATGCATTTTAAGAAGAAAACAAGATAATTAAAGCGTGGAATAGTTTATTTCATACATTTATATTGGTTTAACACCCCCCCCCTTTCATATATTCTGTATTTCTCGTATTTTGGATGACCTTGACCTTTGACCTTGACCTAATTTTCAAGGTCAAAGTTTCTAAAGTAGTCGAAGACGCTGTCGAAGGATTCGCATCTCTACGGTCAATGGTTTCGGAGGAGTAGCGATAACAAGGTTTTTCGCACAAGGGGCCAGAACTTTTTAATGCGTCAGGCTTAGGGGTTGAAAAGTGAAATCTGAAAATAGTTTTAAAAGGACATATGATGTATTTAATGTTATGTAATATATGTTGTAAGACAAAAGAGATTTTAAAAGAGCTATATTTCTCATATTTAGAGTGACCTTGACCTTTGACCTTGAACAGATTTTGAAGGTCAAATGATGAAGAATCCAATGCAGTTGGTTTCGTGTCTCTACGATTAATCGTTTAAATTTTTTTCATTATACATAAAGAACAAAAACTTTCAGGGGGCAATTACTCTTCAAAGTGCTCGATCTATCATTTCGCAATACCAAGATTGAAAAGTATTCTTAAGTAGTCGAAGACATCGGTGAAGGTTTCGTAACTCTAGGGTTTACGGTTTCGGAGGAGTAGCGATAACAAGGATTTATTGCGAAAGGGGTTATAACTCCTCGAGGGTTCAAAGTTCATATACGCAGGGTCAACTGCAAAAATCTTTTACCAAGTACATTCTTATGGACCATGAATCTTTTCGATAAATCTTGAAACTCAAAAACACGCGGCGGAAAAATAATAATAATAATAAACAGAACAATTTCAATAGGACTTTCCACAGAAAGGTGGAAAGCCCTAATAAGATGAAAGAGACATCAAAAGCACTGACTTTTTCATGTTTTGAATGACCTTGACCTTTGACCTTGACCTAAATTTCAAGGTCAAAGTCCCTAAAGTAGTCGAAGACGCTGTCGAAGGATTCGCATCTCTACGGTCAATGGTTTCGGAGGAGTAGCGATAACAAGGTTTTTCGCACAAGGGGCCAGAACTTTTTAATGCGTCAGGCTTAGGGGTTGAAAAGTGAAATCTGAAAATAGTTTTAAAAGGACATATGATGTATTTAATGTTATGTAATATATGTTGTAAGACAAAAGAGATATAAAAAGAGCTATATTTCTCATATTTAGAGTGACCTTGACCTTTGACCTTGAACAGATTTTGAAGGTCAGATGATGAAGAATCCAATGCAGTTGGTTTCGTGTCTCTACGATTAATCGGTTTCATTATTTTCATTATACGTAAAAGAACAAAAACTTTCAGGGGGCAATAACTCATCATTGTGCTCCAACTATCATTTCACAATGAAAGATTGAAAAGTCTTCTCAAGTAGTCGAAGACATCGGTGAAGGTTTCGTAACTCTAGGGTTTACGGTTTCAGAGGAGTAGCGATAACAAGCTTTTATTGCGAAAGGGTTCATAACTCTTTGAGGGGTCAAAGTTCATATACGCAGGGTCAACTGCAAAAATCTTTTACGGAGTACATTCTTATGAAGTATAAATCTTTTCGATAGATCTTGAAACTCAAAATCACACGGCGGAAAAATAATAAAAAATAACTAGTAGACTAATTGTTCGCGAACAATTAGAGGTCTTTCCACCTTCTTTAAATTTCATA
>NW_026889934.1:0-7500 GCF_033153115.1 Saccostrea echinata
GGCACACGGTCGGCGCAGCCAGGTCGAGGGGCCAAGAGCGCAGGCCGGCCGGCAGCCTACCTCGACCAGCTCGGAACACGGTCGGTGCAGGCCGCCGAGCCAGCCGGCCGTCTTCCTCGACCAGCTCGGCACACGGTCGGCGCAGCGAGGTCGAGGGGCCAAGAGCGCAGGCCGGCCGGCAGCCTACCTCGACCAGCTCGGAACACGGTCGGTGCAGGCCGCCGAGCCAGCCGGCCGTCTTCCTCGACCAGCTCGGCACACGGTCGGCGCAGCGAGGTCGAGGGGCCAAGAGCGCAGGCCGGCCGGCAGCCTACCTCGACCAGCTCGGAACACGGTCGGTGCAGGCCGTCGAGACAGCCGACCGTCTCCCTCGACCAGCTCGGCACACGGTCGGTGCAGCCAGGTCGAGGGGCCCAGCGCGCAGACCGGACGGCAGTCTCCCCTCGACTAAGTTACACGAAAGAAAAAAATGGAATTGTCACTTAAGCTTTCCGAGGGTCCCAGCCGGCAGAACTGTCTCGACCCGCTCGGCGGACAGTCAGTGCGGACCTCCATTCCTCCGATTTTGACCCCAGACTGAAGGTTCTGTAAAGGGTATATCCCAACTACCCCACCATCTGAGTTGGAATTTCGGTCAATTACAAAAGTCGCTTTTCTCCGAATTCTGACCATATCTTTCATAATTATAGGAGTTAAGAGACCAAACCTTCAGGAAAGTTTTTCTGGGGTCTGGTCTACAATCCCTGAAAATATGGTGCCCCGGGGGGGTCGGGTTCGGGAGGTATGAAAAAAGTCTACATTGTCACTGACTTGGAACTTTCCGACCTCATTGCCATTTTGATTGTATCTTTCGTACTCTTAGGCGTAAGTGGGTGTTCTTGGTATCAAAATGTTCGTCTCGACAAGAGGAAAAAAACTACGTACTACACTCCTCCCCATCATGCACAGAAATATTTCACATTGAAAAAAGGGAGTGTCACTTAAGCTTCTCTCAAAAAAGACATAATTTCAAAAATTCACTACTCGAACCCTGGGACACACAGGTCTAATTTATCCCCCCAGGATTGTAGCGCTTGTCTAGGCCTTTCTTTTGATACCAAACAGGTTAACCTACTCTAAGGCATAAGGCGTGCACTCTCAAAATGGCAATTTTACATTGAAAAAATGGAAGTCACTTAAGCTATGCGAGGGGCCCAGTTCGCAGACCAGCCGGCAGTCTCCCTCGACCAGCTCGGTAAGCAGTCGCTGCAGCCACGTCGAGGGGCCCAGAGCGCAGGCCGACCGGCAGTCTACCTCGATCAGCTCGGCAAACAGTCGCTGCAGCCAAGTTGAGGGGTCCAGAGAGCCAGGCGGTCGGCAGTCTCCCCTCGACCAAGTTGCACAGTGTCACTTAAGCTATGCGAGGGGCCCAGCGCGCAGACCAGCTGGCAGTCTCCCTCGACCAGCTCGGGAGACAGTCAGTGCAGCCAGTCGAGGGGCCCAGCACCTCGATTAAGTTGCACTGAAAAATGAAAGTGTCACTTCAGGTATCCGAGGGGCCCAGCGAGCAGGTCAGCCGGCAGTCGACGGGCTGCACCGACCGTCTGCCGAGCTCCTCGAGGAAGAATGCCGGCCGGCCTGCGCGCTGGGCGCCTCGACCTGGCTGCACCGACTGTCTGCCGAGCTGGTCGAGGGAGACGGCCGGCTGTCTCGACGGCCTGCACCGACCGTGTTCCGAACTGGTCGAGGGAGTCGGACGGCTGTCTCGACGGCCTGCACCGACCGTGTGCCGAGCTGGTCGAGGGAGACGGCCGGCTGTCTCGACGAGGCTGCACCGACCGTGTGCCCAGCTGGTCGAGGGGGACGACCTGACTTACTGCGCTCTTGGCCCCTCGACCTGGCTGCACCGACCGTGTGCCCAGCTGGTCGAGGGAGACGGCCGGCTGTCTCGACGGCCTGCACCTAACGTGTGCCCAGCTGGTCGAGGGGGACGACCGGACTACCTGCGCTCTTGGCCGCTCGACCTGGCTGCACCGACCGTGTGCCGAACTGGTCGAGGGAGTCGGACGGCTGTCTCGACGGCCTGCACCGACCGTGTTCCGAGCTGGTCGAGGGAGACGGCCGGCTGTCTCGACCAGGCTGCACCGACAGTGTGCCCAGCTGGTCGAGGGGGACGACCGGACTTACTGCGCTCTTGGCCCCTCGACCTGGCTGCACCGACCGTGTGCCGAGCTGGTCGAGGAAGACGGACGGCTGTCTCGACGGCCTGCACCGACCGTGTGCCGAGCTGGTCGACGGAGACGGCCGGCTGTCTCGACCAGGCTGCACCGACCGTGTGCCCAGCTGGTCGAGGGGGATGACCGGACTACCTGCGCTCTTGGCCCCTCGACCAGGCTGCACCGACCGTGTGCCCAGCTGGTCGAGGGGGACGACCGGACTACCTGCGCTCTTGGCCCCTCGACCTGGCTGCACCGACCGTTTGCCGAGCTGGTCGAGGGAGACGGACGGCTGTCTCGACGGCCTGCACCGACCGTGTGCCGAGCTGGTCGACGGAGACGGCCGGCTGTCTCGACCAGGCTGCAGCGACCGTGTGCCCAGGTGGTCGAGGGGGACGACCGCACTACCTGCGCTCTTGGCCGCTCGACCTGGCTGCACCGACCGTGTGCCCAGCTGGTCGAGGGGGACGACCGGACTACCTGCGCTCTTGGCTCCTCGACCTGGCTGCACCGACCGTGTGCCCAGCTGGTCGAGGGGGACGACCGGACTACCTGCGCTCTTGGCCCCTCGACCTGGCTGCACCGACCGTGTGCCGAGCTGGTCGAGGGAGACGGCCGGCTCTCTCGACGGCCTGCACCGACCGTGTGCCCAGGTGGTCGAGGAGGACGACCGGACTACCTGCGCTCTTGGCCCCTCGACCTGGCTGCACCGACCGTGTGCCCAGCTGGTCGAGGGAGACGGCCGGCTGTCTCGACGGCCTGCACCGAACGTGTGCCCAGGTGGTCGAGGGGGACGTCCGGACTACCTGCGCTCTTGGCCCCTCGACCTGGCTGCACCGACCGTGTGCCCAGCTGGTCGAGGGGGACGACCGGACTTACTGCGCTCTTGGCCCCTCGACATGACTGCACCGACCGTGTGCCGAGCTGGTCGAGGAAGACGGCCGGCTGTCTCGACGGCCTGCACCGACCGTGTGCCGAGCTGGTCGAGGGAGACGGCCGGCTCTCTCGACGGCCTGCACCGACCGTGTGCCCAGGTGGTCGAGGAGGACGACCGGACTACCTGCGCTCCTGGCCCCTCGACCTGGCTGCACCGACCGTGTGCCCAGCTGGTCGAGGGGGACGACCGGACTACCTGCGCTCTTGGCCCCTCGACCTGGCTGCACCGACCGTGTGCCGAGCTGGTCGAGGGAGACGGCCGGCTGTCTCGACCAGGCTGCAGCGACCGTGTGCCCAGGTGGTCGAGGGGGACGACCGCACTACCTGCGCTCTTGGCCGCTCGACCTGGCTGCACCGACCGTGTGCCCAGCTGGTCGAGGGGGACGACCGGACTACCTGCGCTCTTGGCTCCTCGACCTGGCTGCACCGACCGTGTGCCCAGCTGGTCGAGGGGGACGACCGGACTTACTGCGATCTTGGCCCCTCGACCTGGCTGCACCGACCGTGTGCCGAACTGGTCGAGGGAGTCGGACGGCTGTCTCGACGGCCTGCACCGACCGTGTTCCGAGCTGGTCGAGGGAGACGGCCGGCTGTCTCGACCAGGCTGCACCGACAGTGTGCCCAGCTGGTCGAGGGGGACGACCGGACTTACTGCGCTCTTGGCCCCTCGACCTGGCTGCACCGACCGTGTGCCGAGCTGGTCGAGGAAGACGGACGGCTGTCTCGACGGCCTGCACCGACCGTGTGCCGAGCTGGTCGAGGGAGACGGCCGGCTCTCTCGACGGCCTGCACCGACCGTGTGCCCAGGTGGTCGAGGGGGACGACCGGACTACCTGCGCTCTTGGCCCCTCGACCTGGCTGCACCGACCGTGTGCCGAGCTGGTCGAGGGGGACGACCGGACTACCTGCGCTCTTGGCCCCTCGACCTGGCTGCACCGACCGTGTGCCCAGCTGGTCGAGGGAGACGGCCGGCTGTCTCGACGGCCTGCACCGAACGTGTGCCCAGGTGGTCGAGGGGGACGACCGGACTACCTGCGCTCTTTGCCCCTCGACCTGGCTGCACCGACCGTGTGCCCAGCTGGTCGAGGGGGACGACCGGACTTACTGCGCTCTTGGCCCCTCGACATGACTGCACCGACCGTGTGCCGAGCTGGTTGAGGAAGACGGCCGGCTGTCTCGACGGCCTGCACCGACCGTGTGCCGAGCTGGTCGAGGGAGACGGCCGGCTGTCTCGACCAGGCTGCACCGACCGTGTGCCCAGCTGGTCGAGGGGGACGACCGGACTACCTGTGCTCTTGGCCCCTCGACCTGGCTGCACCGACCGTGTGCCGAGCTGGTCGAGGGAGACGGACGGCTGTCTCGACGGCCTGCACCGACCGTGTGCCGAGCTGGTCGACGGAGACGGCCGGCTCTCTCGACCAGGCTGCACCGACCGTGTGCCCAGCTGGTCGAGGGGGACGACCGCACTACCTGCGCTCTTGGCCCCTCGACCTGGCTGCACCGACCGTGTGCCGAGCTGGTCGAGGGAGACGGACGGCTGTCTCGACGGCCTGCACCGACCGTGTGCCGAGCTGGTCGACGGAGACGGCCGGCTGTCTCGACCAGGCTGCACCGACCGTGTGCCCAGCTGGTCGAGGGGGACGACCGCACTACCTGCGCTCTTGGCCGCTCGACCTGGCTGCACCGACCGTGTGCCCAGCTGGTCGAGGGGGATGACCGGACTACCTGCGCTCTTGGCCCCTCGACCTGGCTGCACCGACCGTGTGCCGAGCTGGTCGAGGGAGACGGCCGTCTGTCTCGACGGCCTGCACCTAACGTGTGCCCAGGTGGTCGAGGGGGACGACCGGACTACCTGCGCTCTTGGCCCCTCGACCTGGCTGCATCGACCGTGTGCCCAGCTGGTCGAGGGAGACGGCCGGATGTCTCGACGGCCTGCACCTAACGTGTGCCCAGCTGGTCGAGGGGGACGACCGGACTACCTGCGCTCTTGGCCGCTCGACCTGGCTGCACCGACCGTGTGCCGAACTGGTCGAGGGAGTCGGACGGCTGTCTCGACGGCCTGCACCGACCGTGTTCCGAGCTGGTCGAGGGAGACGGCCGGCTGTCTCGACCAGGCTGCACCGACAGTGTGCCCAGCTGGTCGAGGGGGACGACCGGACTTACTGCGCTCTTGGCCCCTCGACCTGGCTGCACCGACCGTGTGCCGAGCTGGTCGAGGAAGACGGACGGCTGTCTCGACGGCCTGCACCGACCGTGTGCCGAGCTGGTCGACGGAGACGGCCGGCTGACTCGACCAGGCTGCACCGACCGTGTGCCCAGCTGGTCGAGGGGGATGACCGGACTACCTGCGCTCTTGGCCCCTCGACCAGGCTGCACCGACCGTGTGCCCAGCTGGTCGAGGGGGACAACCGGACTACCTGCGCTCTTGGCCCCTCGACCTGGCTGCACCGACCGTGTGCCCAGCTGGTCGAGGGAGACGGCCGGCTCTCTCGACGGCCTGCACCGACCGTGTGCCCAGGTGGTCGAGGAGGACGACCGGACTACCTGCGCTCTTGGCCCCTCGACCTGGCTGCACCGACCGTGTGCCCAGCTGGTCGAGGGAGACGGCCGGCTGTCTCGACGGCCTGCACCGAACGTGTGCCCAGGTGGTCGAGGGGGACGTCCGGACTACCTGCGCTCTTGGCCCCTCGACCTGCCTGCACCGACCTTGTGCCCAGCTGGTCGAGGGAGACGGCCGGCTGTCTCGACGGCCTGCACCTAACGTGTGCCCAGCTGGTCGAGGGGGACGACCGGACTACCTGCGCTCTTGGCCGCTCGACCTGGCTGCACCGACCGTGTGCCGAACTGGTCGAGGGAGTCGGACGGCTGTCTCGACGGCCTGCACCTAACGTGTGCCCAGCTGGTCGAGGGGGACGACCGGACTACCTGCGCTCTTGGCCCCTCGACCTGGCTGCACCGACCGTGTGCCGAACTGGTCGAGGGAGTCGGACGGCTGTCTCGACGGCCTGCACCGACCGTGTGCCGAGCTGGTCGAGGGAGACGGCCGGCTCTCTCGACGGCCTGCACCGACCGTGTGCCCAGCTGGTCGAGGGGAACGGCCGTCCGACCTGCGCGCTCGGCCCCTCAACACTGAAAAATGGCATTGTCACACGCATATTTGGCAGTCGAGGGGCGTTTTCCGTGGGCTCTGCGCTAAGTCTTTCGACCACCTGGGTCCAGATATTCCGTGCAGCCAGTCCAGGGTTAGGGTTAAGGCTAGGGTTACAGGGTTCGGGCTAGGGTTATTGGGTTATGGGCTAGGGTTGAGGTTAGGGTTAGGGTTATTGTTAGGGTTAGGTCTGGGGCTAGGGTTAGGGTTGGGTCACGAGTGAGGATATGGTGTAAGACATGGTATTGGGTTAGGGTTAGGGTTAGGGCTAGCGTTAAGGTTAGGGCTAGGGTTAGGGTTACGGTTAGGGCTAGGTGTAAGGGTTAGGGCTAACCTAGAGTTAGGGTTAGGGTTTAATGATAGGGGAAGTCTTTGGGGGTCTAGGGTTACGATCACAAAGAAAGAAGAAGAAAGAAAAAAAGCCCCTGACACCGGCGGACGGGTGCCAGAGGCGATTAGATATGAGAGAAAAACAAGTTCCAAAAAATATTAAATAAAAAAGCCTCCACCACCGGCTGACCGGTCGCAGAGGCGCAAAAAGCCCCCGACACCGGCGGACCGGTGCCAGAGGCGATTAGTTAAAACAGAGAGAGAAACTTCAAAGGAAAAAAAAAAGCCTCCACCACCGGCGGACCGGTGGCAGAGGCGCAAAAAAGAGACCAAGTCCCTTGGGTAGCACATCCTAAAAGCTGCGACTGCCCAAGGCTCTCTTACCTCTGCCAACGAGGTAAGAGAGAAGGTTTTCGAGTACATTCTCGGACGCTTCTCGCCTATGGCGTCCGGTTCCCTCCGCCCTCCTCTCTCCCCTTCGTTCGCCGTCCGTACTTGCACCGCAAGGACAAAGCGAGAAGGTCGGGGGCGGGTGTGAGGGCGCTTCGTGACACGCATCGGTTGAAACCCGCCAGACCGCGTTGTCGTCAACGCCCTCCCCGTCCCTCCCGCCATCCGCCCGAGCAGACGTTCCAGAAGCTCTGCGATGGGGAAATGCTAAAAGGCAGTGAGACCAGCGACGCCCACGAGGCTCTCTTACCTCTGCCAACGAAGTAAGAGAGAAGTATTTTAAGTACATACTCGGGCGCTTACAACATCGGAACAATGACCGACGATGCCGAGCGGTGTTTTTTTTGCGACCTGCCTTTTTTGGGGAGCCCGGGTCGCGGTCGAGCTCGTCTGAATTTGAGGCGACGGAGCCTGTTCGGCTGCGACTGCCCAAAGCTCTCT
>NW_026889934.1:12500-30000 GCF_033153115.1 Saccostrea echinata
GGGGCCAAGAGCGCAGGTAGTCCGGTCGTCCCCCTCGATCACCTGGGCACACGGTCGGTGCAGGCCGTCGGGACAGCCGGCAGTCTCCCTCGACCAGCTGGGCACACGGTCGGTGCAGCCAGGTCGAGGGGCCAAGAGCGCAGGAAGTCCGGTCGTCCCCCTCGACCAGCTGGGCACACGGTCGGTGCAGCCAGGTCGAGGGGCCAAGAGCGCAGGTAGTCCGGTCGTCCCCCTCGATCACCTGGGCACACGGTCGGTGCAGGCCGTCGAGACAGCCTGCAGTCTCCCTCGACCAGCTCGGCACACGGTCGGTGCAGCCAGGTCGAGGGGCCAAGAGCGCAGGCCGGCCGGCAGCCTACCTCGACCAGCTCGGAACACGGTCGGTGCAGGCCGTCGAGACAGCCGACCGTCTCCCTCGACCAGCTAGGCACACGGTCGGCGCAGCCAGGTCGAGGGGCCAAGAGCGCAGGTAGTCCGGTCGTCCCCCTCGATCACCTGGGCACACGGTCGGTGCAGGCCGTCGGGACAGCCGGCAGTCTCCCTCGACCAGCTCGGCACACGGTCGGTGCAGCCAGGTCGAGGGGCCAAGAGCGCAGGAAGTCCGGTCGTCCCCCTCGACCAGCTGGGCACACGGTCGGTGCAGCCAGGTCGAGGGGCCAAGAGCGCAGGTAGTCCGGTCGTCCCCCTCGACCAGCTCGGAACACGGTCGGTGCAGGCCGTCGAGACAGCCGACCGTCTCCCTCGACCAGCTCGGCACACGGTCGGCGCAGCCAGGTCGAGGGGCCAAGAGCGCAGGCCGGCCGGCAGCCTACCTCGACCAGCTCGGAACACGGTCGGTGCAGGCCGTCGAGACAGCCGACCGTCTCCCTCGACCAGCTAGGCACACGGTCGGCGCAGCCAGGTCGAGGGGCCAAGAGCGCAGGCCGGCCGGCAGCCTACCTCGACCAGCTCGGAACACGGTCGGTGCAGGCCGCCGAGCCAGCCGGCCGTCTTCCTCGACCAGCTCGGCACACGGTCGGCGCAGCCAGGTCGAGGGGCCAAGAGCGCAGGCCGGCCGGCAGCCTACCTCGACCAGCTCGGAACACGGTCGGTGCAGGCCGCCGAGACAGCCGACCGTCTCCCTCGACCAGCTCGGCACACGGTCGGCGCAGCCAGGTCGAGGGGCCAAGAGCGCAGGCCGGCCGGCAGCCTACCTCGACCAGCTCGGAACACGGTCGGTGCAGGCCGCCGAGCCAGCCGGCCGTCTTCCTCGACCAGCTCGGCACACGGTCGGCGCAGCGAGGTCGAGGGGCCCAGCGCGCAGGCCGGCCGACAGCCTACCTCGACCAGCTCGGAACACGGTCGGTGCAGGCCGTCGGGACAGCCGGCCCTCTCCCTCGACCAGCTGGGTACACGGTCGGTGCAGCCAGGTCGAGGGGCCAAGAGCGCAGGAAGTCCGGTCGTCCCCCTCGACCAGCTGGGCACACGGTCGGTGCAGCCAGGTCGAGGGGCCAAGAGCGCAGGCCGGCCGGCAGCCTACCTCGACCAGCTCGGAACACGGTCGGTGCAGGCCGTCGAGACAGCCGACCGTCTCCCTCGACCAGCTAGGCACACGGTCGGCGCAGCCAGGTCGAGGGGCCAAGAGCGCAGGTAGTCCGGTCGTCCCCCTCGATCACCTGGGCACACGGTCGGTGCAGGCCGTCGAGACAGCCGGCAGTCTCCCTCGACCAGCTCGGCACACGGTCGGTGCAGCCAGGTCGAGGGGCCAAGAGCGCAGGAAGTCCGGTCGTCCCCCTCGACCAGCTGGGCACACGGTCGGTGCAGCCAGGTCGAGGGGCCAAGAGCGCAGGTAGTCCGGTCGTCCCCCTCGACCAGCTCGGAACACGGTCGGTGCAGGCCGTCGAGACAGCCGACCGTCTCCCTCGACCAGCTCGGCACACGGTCGGTGCAGCCAGGTCGAGGGGCCAAGAGCGCAGGAAGTCCGGTCGTCCCCCTCGACCAGCTGGGCACACGGTCGGTGCAGCCAGGTCGAGGGGCCAAGAGCGCAGGTAGTCCGGTCGTCCCCCTCGACCAGCTCGGAACACGGTCGGTGCAGGCCGTCGAGACAGCCGACCGTCTCCCTCGACCAGCTCGGCACACGGTCGGCGCAGCCAGGTCGAGGGGCCAAGAGCGCAGGCCGACCGGCAGCCTACCTCGACCAGCTCGGAACACGGTCGGTGCAGGCCGTCGAGCCAGCCGACCGTCTCCCTCGACCAGCTCGGCACACGGTCGGCGCAGCCAGGTCGAGGGGCCAAGAGCGCAGGCCGGCCGGCAGCCTACCTCGACCAGCTCGGAACACGGTCGGTGCAGGCCGTCGAGACAGCCGACCGTCTCCCTCGACCAGCTCGGCACACGGTCGGTGCAGCCAGGTCGAGGGGCCCAGCGCGCAGGCCGGCCGACAGCCTACCTCGACCAGCTCGGAACACGGTCGGTGCAGGCCGTCGAGACAGCCGGCCCTCTCCCTCGACCAGCTCGGCACACGGTCGGCGCAGCCAGGTCGGGGGGCCAAGAGCGCAGGCCGGCCGGCAGCCTACCTCGACCAGCTCGGAACACGGTCGGTGCAGGCCGTCGAGACAGCCGACCGTCTCCCTCGACCAGCTCGGCACACGGTCGGTGCAGCCAGGTCGAGGGGCCCAGCGCGCAGGCCGGCCGACAGCCTACCTCGACCAGCTCGGAACACGGTCGGTGCAGGCCGTCGGGACAGCCGGCCCTCTCCCTCGACCAGCTGGGTACACGGTCGGTGCAGCCAGGTCGAGGGGCCAAGAGCGCAGGAAGTCCGGTCGTCCCCCTCGACCAGCTGGGCACACGGTCGGTGCAGCCAGGTCGAGGGGCCAAGAGCGCAGGCCGGCCGGCAGCCTACCTCGACCAGCTCGGAACACGGTCGGTGCAGGCCGTCGAGACAGCCGACCGTCTCCCTCGACCAGCTAGGCACACGGTCGGCGCAGCCAGGTCGAGGGGCCAAGAGCGCAGGTAGTCCGGTCGTCCCCCTCGATCACCTGGGCACACGGTCGGTGCAGGCCGTCGAGACAGCCGGCAGTCTCCCTCGACCAGCTCGGCACACGGTCGGTGCAGCCAGGTCGAGGGGCCAAGAGCGCAGGAAGTCCGGTCGTCCCCCTCGACCAGCTGGGCACACGGTCGGTGCAGCCAGGTCGAGGGGCCAAGAGCGCAGGTAGTCCGGTCGTCCCCCTCGACCAGCTCGGAACACGGTCGGTGCAGGCCGTCGAGACAGCCGACCGTCTCCCTCGACCAGCTAGGCACACGGTCGGTGCAGCCAGGTCGAGGGGCCAAGAGCGCAGGAAGTCCGGTCGTCCCCCTCGACCAGCTGGGCACACGGTCGGTGCAGCCAGGTCGAGGGGCCAAGAGCGCAGGTAGTCCGGTCGTCCCCCTCGACCAGCTCGGAACACGGTCGGTGCAGGCCGTCGAGACAGCCGACCGTCTCCCTCGACCAGCTCGGCACACGGTCGGCGCAGCCAGGTCGAGGGGCCAAGAGCGCAGGCCGGCCGGCAGCCTACCTCGACCAGCTCGGAACACGGTCGGTGCAGGCCGTCGAGACAGCCGACCGTCTCCCTCGACCAGCTAGGCACACGGTCGGCGCAGCCAGGTCGAGGGGCCAAGAGCGCAGGCCGGCCGGCAGCCTACCTCGACCAGCTCGGAACACGGTCGGTGCAGGCCGCCGAGCCAGCCGGCCGTCTTCCTCGACCAGCTCGGCACACGGTCGGCGCAGCCAGGTCGAGGGGCCAAGAGCGCAGGCCGGCCGGCAGCCTACCTCGACCAGCTCGGAACACGGTCGGTGCAGGCCGCCGAGACAGCCGACCGTCTCCCTCGACCAGCTCGGCACACGGTCGGCGCAGCCAGGTCGAGGGGCCAAGAGCGCAGGCCGGCCGGCAGCCTACCTCGACCAGCTCGGAACACGGTCGGTGCAGGCCGCCGAGCCAGCCGGCCGTCTTCCTCGACCAGCTCGGCACACGGTCGGCGCAGCCAGGTCGAGGGGCCAAGAGCGCAGGCCGGCCGGCAGCCTACCTCGACCAGCTCGGAACACGGTCGGTGCAGGCCGTCGAGACAGCCGACCGTCTCCCTCGACCAGCTCGGCACACGGTCGGTGCAGCCAGGTCGAGGGGCCCAGCGCGCAGACCGGACGGCAGTCTCCCCTCGACTAAGTTACACGAAAGAAAAAAATGGAATTGTCACTTAAGCTTTCCGAGGGTCCCAGCCGGCAGAACTGTCTCGACCCGCTCGGCGGACAGTCAGTGCGGACCTCCATTCCTCCGATTTTGACCCCAGACTGAAGGTTCTGTAAAGGGTATATCCCAACTACCCCACCATCTGAGTTGGAATTTCGGTCAATTACAAAAGTCGCTTTTCTCCGAATTCTGACCATATCTTTCATAATTATAGGAGTTAAGAGACCAAACCTTCAGGAAAGTTTTTCTGGGGTCTGGTCTACAATCCCTGAAAATATGGTGCCCCGGGGGGGTCGGGTTCGGGAGGTATGAAAAAAGTCTACATTGTCACTGACTTGGAACTTTCCGACCTCATTGCCATTTTGATTGTATCTTTCGTACTCTTAGGCGTAAGTGGGTGTTCTTGGTATCAAAATGTTCGTCTCGACAAGAGGAAAAAAACTACGTACTACACTCCTCCCCATCATGCACAGAAATATTTCACATTGAAAAAAGGGAGTGTCACTTAAGCTTCTCTCAAAAAAGACATAATTTCAAAAATTCACTACTCGAACCCTGGGACACACAGGTCTAATTTATCCCCCCAGGATTGTAGCGCTTGTCTAGGCCTTTCTTTTGATACCAAACAGGTTAACCTACTCTAAGGCATAAGGCGTGCACTCTCAAAATGGCAATTTTACATTGAAAAAATGGAAGTCACTTAAGCTATGCGAGGGGCCCAGTTCGCAGACCAGCCGGCAGTCTCCCTCGACCAGCTCGGTAAGCAGTCGCTGCAGCCACGTCGAGGGGCCCAGAGCGCAGGCCGACCGGCAGTCTACCTCGATCAGCTCGGCAAACAGTCGCTGCAGCCAAGTTGAGGGGTCCAGAGAGCCAGGCGGTCGGCAGTCTCCCCTCGACCAAGTTGCACAGTGTCACTTAAGCTATGCGAGGGGCCCAGCGCGCAGACCAGCCGGCAGTCTCCCTCGACCAGCTCGGGAGACAGTCAGTGCAGCCAGTCGAGGGGCCCAGCACCTCGATTAAGTTGCACTGAAAAATGGAAGTGTCACTTCAGGTATCCGAGGGGCCC
Organism: Saccostrea echinata; assembly: GCF_033153115.1. Classification (NCBI taxonomy): domain Eukaryota; kingdom Metazoa; phylum Mollusca; class Bivalvia; order Ostreida; family Ostreidae; genus Saccostrea; species Saccostrea echinata. The sequence continues at coordinate 17,766 of NW_026889934.1, forward strand.
AGCGAGCAGGTCAGCCGGCAGTCGACGGGCTGCACCGACCGTCTGCCGAGCTCCTCGAGGAAGAATGCCGGCCGGCCTGCGCGCTGGGCGCCTCGACCTGGCTGCACCGACTGTCTGCCGAGCTGGTCGAGGGAGACGGCCGGCTGTCTCGACGGCCTGCACCGAACGTGTGCCCAGGTGGTCGAGGGGGACGACCGGACTACCTGCGCTCTTGGCCCCTCGACCTGGCTGCACCGACCGTGTGCCCAGCTGGTCGAGGGGGACGACCGGACTACCTGCGCTCTTGGCCCCTCGACCTGGCTGCACCGACCGTGTGCCCAGCTGGTCGAGGGAGACGGACGGCTGTCTCGACGGCCTGCACCGACCGTGTGCCGAGCTGGTCGAGGGAGACGGCCGGCTGTCTCGACCTGGCTGCACCGACAGTGTGCCCAGCTGGTCGAGGGGGACGACCGGACTTACTGCGCTCTTGGTCCCTCGACATGACTGCACGGACCGTGTGCCGAGCTGGTCGAGGAAGACGGACGGCTGTCTCGACGGCCTGCACCGACCGTGTGCCGAGCTGGTCGAGGGAGACGGCCGGCTCTCTCGACGGCCTGCACCGACCGTGTGCCCAGGTGGTCGAGGGGGACGACCGGACTACCTGCGCTCTTGGCCCCTCGACCTGGCTGCACCGACCGTGTGCCCAGCTGGTCGAGGGAGACGGCCGGCTGTCTCGACGGCCTGCACCGAACGTGTGCCCAGGTGGTCGAGGGGGACGACCGGACTACCTGCGCTCTTTGCCCCTCGACCTGGCTGCACCGACCGTGTGCCGAGCTGGTCGAGGGAGACGGACGGCTGTCTCGACGGCCTGCACCGACCGTGTGCCGAGCTGGTCGACGGAGACGGCCGGCTCTCTCGACCAGGCTGCACCGACCGTGTGCCCAGCTGGTCGAGGGGGACGACCGCACTACCTGCGCTCTTGGCCGCTCGACCTGGCTGCACCGACCGTGTGCCCAGCTGGTCGAGGGGGATGACCGGACTACCTGCGCTCTTGGCCCCTCGACCTGGCTGCACCGACCGTGTGCCGAGCTGGTCGAGGGAGACGGCCGTCTGTCTCGACAGCCTGCACCTAACGTGTGCCCAGCTGGTCGAGGGGGACGACCGGACTACCTGCGCTCTTGGCCCCTCGACCTGCCTCCACCGACCGTGTGCCCAGCTGGTCGAGGGAGACGGCCGGCTCTCTCGACGGCCTGCACCTAACGTGTGCCCAGCTGGTCGAGGGGGACGACCGGACTACCTGCGCTCTTGGCCGCTCGACCTGGCTGCACCGACCGTGTGCCCAGCTGGTCGAGGAAGACGGACGGCTGTCTCGACGGCCTGCACCGACCGTGTGCCGAGCTGGTCGAGGGAGACGGCCGGCTCTCTCGACGGCCTGCACCGACCGTGTGCCCAGGTGGTCGAGGGGGACGACCGGACTACCTGCGCTCTTGGCCCCTCGACCTGGCTGCACCGACCGTGTGCCCAGCTGGTCGAGGGGGACGACCGGACTTACTGCGCTCTTGGCCCCTCGACATGACTGCACCGACCGTGTGCCCAGCTGGTCGAGGAAGACGGCCGGCTGTCTCGACGGCCTGCACCGACCGTGTGCCGAGCTGGTCGAGGGAGACGGCCGGCTCTCTCGACGGCCTGCACCGACCGTGTGCCCAGCTGGTCGAGGGGGACGACCGGACTACCTGTGCTCTTGGCCCCTCGACCTGGCTGCACCGACCGTGTGCCGAGCTGGTCGAGGGAGACGGACGGCTGTCTCGACGGCCTGCACCGACCGTGTGCCGAGCTGGTCGACGGAGACGGCCGGCTGTCTCGACCAGGCTGCACCGACCGTGTGCCCAGCTGGTCGAGGGGGACGACCGCACTACCTGCGCTCTTGGCCGCTCGACCTGGCTGCACCGACCGTGTGCCCAGCTGGTCGAGGGAGACGGACGGCTGTCTCGACGGCCTGCACCGACCGTGTGCCGAGCTGGTCGAGGGAGACGGCCGGCTGTCTCGACCTGGCTGCACCGACCGTGTGCCCAGCTGGTCGAGGGGGACGACCGGACTTACTGCGCTCTTGGCCCCTCGACATGACTGCACCGACCGTGTGCCGAGCTGGTCGAGGAAGACGGCCGGCTGTCTCGACGGCCTGCACCGACCGTGTGCCGAGCTGGTCGAGGGAGACGGCCGGCTCTCTCGACGGCATGCACCGACCGTGTGCCCAGGTGGTCGAGGAGGACGACCGGACTACCTGCGCTCCTGGCCCCTCGACCTGGCTGCACCGACCGTGTGTCCAGCTGGTCGAGGGGGACGACCGGACTACCTGCGCTCTTGGCCCCTCGACCTGGCTGCACCGACCGTGTGCCCAGCTGGTCGAGGGAGACGGACGGCTGTCTCGACGGCCTGCACCGACCGTGTGCCGAGCTGGTCGACGGAGACGGCCGGCTGTCTCGACCAGGCTGCAGCGACCGTGTGCCCAGGTGGTCGAGGGGGACGACCGCACTACCTGCGCTCTTGGCCGCTCGACCTGGCTGCACCGACCGTGTGCCCAGCTGGTCGAGGGGGACGACCGGACTACCTGCGCTCTTGGCTCCTCGACCTGGCTGCACCGACCGTGTGCCCAGCTGGTCGAGGGGGACGACCGGACTTACTGCGATCTTGGCCCCTCGACCTGGCTGCACCGACCGTGTGCCGAACTGGTCGAGGGAGTCGGACGGCTGTCTCGACGGCCTGCACCGACCGTGTTCCGAGCTGGTCGAGGGAGACGGCCGGCTGTCTCGACCAGGCTGCACCGACAGTGTGCCCAGCTGGTCGAGGGGGACGACCGGACTTACTGCGCTCTTGGTCCCTCGACATGACTGCACGGACCGTGTGCCGAGCTGGTCGAGGAAGACGGACGGCTGTCTCGACGGCCTGCACCGACCGTGTGCCGAGCTGGTCGAGGGAGACGGCCGGCTCTCTCGACGGCCTGCACCGACCGTGTGCCCAGGTGGTCGAGGGGGACGACCGGACTACCTGCGCTCTTGGCCCCTCGACCTGGCTGCACCGACCGTGTGCCCAGCTGGTCGAGGGAGACGGCCGGCTGTCTCGACGGCCTGCACCGAACGTGTGCCCAGGTGGTCGAGGGGGACGACCGGACTACCTGCGCTCTTTGCCCCTCGACCTGGCTGCACCGACCGTGTGCCCAGCTGGTCGATGGGGACGACCGGACTTACTGCGCTCTTGGCCCCTCGACATGACTGCACCGACCGTGTGCCGAGCTGGTCGAGGAAGACGGTCGGCTGTCTCGACGGCCTGCACCGACCGTGTGCCGAGCTGGTCGAGGGAGACGGCCGGCTCTCTCGACGGCCAGCACCGACCGTGTGCCCAGCTGGTCGAGGGGGACGACCGGACTACCTGTGCTCTTGGCCCCTCGACCTGGCTGCACCGACCGTGTGCCGAGCTGGTCGAGGGAGACGGACGGCTGTCTCGACGGCCTGCACCGACCGTGTGCCGAGCTGGTCGACGGAGACGGCCGGCTCTCTCGACCAGGCTGCACCGACCGTGTGCCCAGCTGGTCGAGGGGGACGACCGCACTACCTGCGCTCTTGGCCGCTCGACCTGGCTGAACTGACCGTGTGCCCAGCTGGTCGAGGGGGATGACCGGACTACCTGCGCTCTTGGCCCCTCTACCTGGCTGCACCGACCGTGTGCCGAGCTGGTCGAGGGAGACGGCCGTCTGTCTCGACAGCCTGCACCTAACGTGTGCCCAGCTGGTCGAGGGGGACGACCGGACTACCTGCGCTCTTGGCCCCTCGACCTGCCTGCACCGACCGTGTGCCCAGCTGGTCGAGGGAGACGGCCGGCTCTCTCGACGGCCTGCACCTAACGTGTGCCCAGCTGGTCGAGGGGGACGACCGGACTACCTGCGCTCTTGGCCGCTCGACCTGGCTGCACCGACCGTGTTCCGAACTGGTCGAGGGAGTCGGACGGCTGTCTCGACGGCCTGCACCGGCCGTGTGCCGAGCTGGTCGAGGGAGACGGCCGGCTCTCTCGACCAGGCTGCACCGACCGTGTGCCCAGCTGGTCGAGGGGGACGACCTGACTTACTGCGCTCTTGGCCCCTCGACCTGGCTGCACCGACCGTGTGCCCAGCTGGTCGAGGGGGACGACCGGACTACCTGCGCTCTTGGTCCCTCGACATGACTGCACGGACCGTGTGCCCAGCTGGTCGAGGAAGACGGACGGCTGTCTCGACGGCCTGCACCGACCGTGTGCCGAGCTGGTCGAGGGAGACGGCCGGCTCTCTCGACGGCCTGCACCGACCGTGTGCCCAGGTGGTCGAGGGGGACGACCGGACTACCTGCGCTCTTGGCCGCTCGACCTGGCTGCACCGACCGTGTTCCGAACTGGTCGAGGGAGTCGGACGGCTGTCTCGACGGCCTGCACCGGCCGTGTGCCGAGCTGGTCGAGGGAGACGGCCGGCTCTCTCGACCAGGCTGCACCGACCGTGTGCCCAGCTGGTCGAGGGGGACGACCTGACTTACTGCGCTCTTGGCCCCTCGACCTGGCTGCACCGACCGTGTGCCCAGCTGGTCGAGGGGGACGACCGGACTACCTGCGCTCTTGGTCCCTCGACATGACTGCACGGACCGTGTGCCCAGCTGGTCGAGGAAGACGGACGGCTGTCTCGACGGCCTGCACCGACCGTGTGCCGAGCTGGTCGAGGGAGACGGCCGGCTCTCTCGACGGCCTGCACCGACCGTGTGCCCAGGTGGTCGAGGGGGACGACCGGACTACCTGCGCTCTTGGCCGCTCGACCTGGCTGCACCGACCGTGTGCCCAGCTGGTCGAGGGAGACGGCCGGCTGTCTCGACGGCCTGCACCGAACGTGTGCCCAGGTGGTCGAGGGGGACGACCGGACTACCTGCGCTCTTTGCCCCTCGACCTGGCTGCACCGACCGTGTGCCGAGCTGGTCGAGGGAGACGGACGGCTGTCTCGACGGCCTGCACCGACCGTGTGCCGAGCTGGTCGACGGAGACGGCCGGCTCTCTCGACCAGGCTGCACCGACCGTGTGCCCAGCTGGTCGAGGGGGACGACCGCACTACCTGCGCTCTTGGCCGCTCGACCTGGCTGCACCGACCGTGTGCCCAGCTGGTCGAGGGGGATGACCGGACTACCTGCGCTCTTGGCCCCTCGACCTGGCTGCACCGACCGTGTGCCGAGCTGGTCGAGGGAGACGGCCGTCTGTCTCGACAGCCTGCACCTAACGTGTGCCCAGCTGGTCGAGGGGGACGACCGGACTACCTGCGCTCTTGGCCCCTCGACCTGCCTGCACCGACCGTGTGCCCAGCTGGTCGAGGGAGACGGCCGGCTCTCTCGACGGCCTGCACCTAACGTGTGCCCAGCTGGTCGAGGGGGACGACCGGACTACCTGCGCTCTTGGCCCCTCGACCTGGCTGCACCGACCGTGTGCCCAGCTGGTCGAGGGAGACGGACGGCTGTCTCGACGGCCTGCACCGACCGTGTGCCGAGCTGGTCGACGGAGACGGCCGGCTGTCTCGACCAGGCTGCAGCGACCGTGTGCCCAGGTGGTCGAGGGGGACGACCGCACTACCTGCGCTCTTGGCCGCTCGACCTGGCTGCACCGACCGTGTGCCCAGCTGGTCGAGGGGGACGACCGGACTACCTGCGCTCTTGGCTCCTCGACCTGGCTGCACCGACCGTGTGCCCAGCTGGTCGAGGGGGACGACCGGACTTACTGCGATCTTTGCCCCTCGACCTGGCTGCACCGACCGTGTGCCGAACTGGTCGAGGGAGTCGGACGGCTGTCTCGACGGCCTGCACCGACCGTGTTCCGAGCTGGTCGAGGGAGACGGCCGGCTGTCTCGACCAGGCTGCACCGACAGTGTGCCCAGCTGGTCGAGGGGGACGACCGGACTTACTGCGCTCTTGGTCCCTCGACATGACTGCACGGACCGTGTGCCGAGCTGGTCGAGGAAGACGGACGGCTGTCTCGACGGCCTGCACCGACCGTGTGCCGAGCTGGTCGAGGGAGACGGCCGGCTCTCTCGACGGCCTGCACCGACCGTGTGCCCAGGTGGTCGAGGGGGACGACCGGACTACCTGCGCTCTTGGCCCCTCGACCTGGCTGCACCGACCGTGTGCCCAGCTGGTCGAGGGAGACGGCCGGCTGTCTCGACGGCCTGCACCGAACGTGTGCCCAGGTGGTCGAGGGGGACGACCGGACTACCTGCGCTCTTTGCCCCTCGACCTGGCTGCACCGACCGTGTGCCCAGCTGGTCGAGGGGGACGACCGGACTTACTGCGCTCTTGGCCCCTCGACATGACTGCACCGACCGTGTGCCGAGCTGGTCGAGGAAGACGGTCGGCTGTCTCGACGGCCTGCACCGACCGTGTGCCGAGCTGGTCGAGGGAGACGGCCGGCTCTCTCGACGGCCAGCACCGACCGTGTGCCCAGCTGGTCGAGGGGGACGACCGGACTACCTGTGCTCTTGGCCCCTCGACCTGGCTGCACCGACCGTGTGCCGAGCTGGTCGAGGGAGACGGACGGCTGTCTCGACGGCCTGCACCGACCGTGTGCCGAGCTGGTCGACGGAGACGGCCGGCTCTCTCGACCAGGCTGCACCGACCGTGTGCCCAGCTGGTCGAGGGGGACGACCGCACTACCTGCGCTCTTGGCCGCTCGACCTGGCTGAACTGACCGTGTGCCCAGCTGGTCGAGGGGGATGACCGGACTACCTGCGCTCTTGGCCCCTCTACCTGGCTGCACCGACCGTGTGCCGAGCTGGTCGAGGGAGACGGCCGTCTGTCTCGACAGCCTGCACCTAACGTGTGCCCAGCTGGTCGAGGGGGACGACCGGACTACCTGCGCTCTTGGCCCCTCGACCTGCCTGCACCGACCGTGTGCCCAGCTGGTCGAGGGAGACGGCCGGCTCTCTCGACGGCCTGCACCTAACGTGTGCCCAGCTGGTCGAGGGGGACGACCGGACTACCTGCGCTCTTGGCCGCTCGACCTGGCTGCACCGACCGTGTTCCGAACTGGTCGAGGGAGTCGGACGGCTGTCTCGACGGCCTGCACCGGCCGTGTGCCGAGCTGGTCGAGGGAGACGGCCGGCTCTCTCGACCAGGCTGCACCGACCGTGTGCCCAGCTGGTCGAGGGGGACGACCTGACTTACTGCGCTCTTGGCCCCTCGACCTGGCTGCACCGACCGTGTGCCCAGCTGGTCGAGGGGGACGACCGGACTACCTGCGCTCTTGGTCCCTCGACATGACTGCACGGACCGTGTGCCCAGCTGGTCGAGGAAGACGGACGGCTGTCTCGACGGCCTGCACCGACCGTGTGCCGAGCTGGTCGAGGGAGACGGCCGGCTCTCTCGACGGCCTGCACCGACCGTGTGCCCAGGTGGTCGAGGGGGACGACCGGACTACCTGCGCTCTTGGCCGCTCGACCTGGCTGCACCGACCGTGTTCCGAACTGGTCGAGGGAGTCGGACGGCTGTCTCGACGGCCTGCACCGGCCGTGTGCCGAGCTGGTCGAGGGAGACGGCCGGCTCTCTCGACCAGGCTGCACCGACCGTGTGCCCAGCTGGTCGAGGGGGACGACCTGACTTACTGCGCTCTTGGCCCCTCGACCTGGCTGCACCGACCGTGTGCCCAGCTGGTCGAGGGGGACGACCGGACTACCTGCGCTCTTGGTCCCTCGACATGACTGCACGGACCGTGTGCCCAGCTGGTCGAGGAAGACGGACGGCTGTCTCGACGGCCTGCACCGACCGTGTGCCGAGCTGGTCGAGGGAGACGGCCGGCTCTCTCGACGGCCTGCACCGACCGTGTGCCCAGGTGGTCGAGGGGGACGACCGGACTACCTGCGCTCTTGGCCGCTCGACCTGGCTGCACCGACCGTGTGCCCAGCTGGTCGAGGGAGACGGCCGGCTGTCTCGACGGCCTGCACCGAACGTGTGCCCAGGTGGTCGAGGGGGACGACCGGACTACCTGCGCTCTTTGCCCCTCGACCTGGCTGCACCGACCGTGTGCCGAGCTGGTCGAGGGAGACGGACGGCTGTCTCGACGGCCTGCACCGACCGTGTGCCGAGCTGGTCGACGGAGACGGCCGGCTCTCTCGACCAGGCTGCACCGACCGTGTGCCCAGCTGGTCGAGGGGGACGACCGCACTACCTGCGCTCTTGGCCGCTCGACCTGGCTGCACCGACCGTGTGCCCAGCTGGTCGAGGGGGATGACCGGACTACCTGCGCTCTTGGCCCCTCGACCTGGCTGCACCGACCGTGTGCCGAGCTGGTCGAGGGAGACGGCCGTCTGTCTCGACAGCCTGCACCTAACGTGTGCCCAGCTGGTCGAGGGGGACGACCGGACTACCTGCGCTCTTGGCCCCTCGACCTGCCTGCACCGACCGTGTGCCCAGCTGGTCGAGGGAGACGGCCGGCTCTCTCGACGGCCTGCACCTAACGTGTGCCCAGCTGGTCGAGGGGGACGACCGGACTACCTGCGCTCTTGGCCGCTCGACCTGGCTGCACCGACCGTGTGCCCAGCTGGTCGAGGAAGACGGAGGGCTGTCTCGACGGCCTGCACCGACCGTGTGCCGAGCTGGTCGACGGAGACGGCCGGCTGTCTCGACCAGGCTTCAGCGACCGTGTGCCCAGCTGGTCGAGGGGGACGACCGCACTACCTGCGCTCTTGGCCGCTCGACCTGGCTGCACCGACCGTGTGCCCAGCTGGTCGAGGGGGACGACCGGACTACCTGCGCTCTTGGCTCCTCGACCTGGCTGCACCGACCGTGTGCCCAGCTGGTCGAGGGGGACGACCGGACTTACTGCGATCTTGGCCCCTCGACCTGGCTGCACCGACCGTGTGCCGAACTGGTCGAGGGAGTCGGACGGCTGTCTCGACGGCCTGCACCGACCGTGTTCCGAGCTGGTCGAGGGAGACGGCCGGCTGTCTCGACCAGGCTGCACCGACAGTGTGCCCAGCTGGTCGAGGGGGACGACCGGACTTACTGCGCTCTTGGCCCCTCGACCTGGCTGCACCGACCGTGTGCCGAGCTGGTCGAGGAAGACGGACGGCTGTCTCGACGGCCTGCACCGACCGTGTGCCGAGCTGGTCGAGGGAGACGGCCGGCTCTCTCGACGGCCTGCACCGACCGTGTGCCCAGGTGGTCGAGGGGGACGACCGGACTACCTGCGCTCTTGGCCCCTCGACCTGGCTGCACCGACCGTGTGCCGAGCTGGTCGAGGGGGACGACCGGACTACCTGCGCTCTTGGCCCCTCGACCTGGCTGCACCGACCGTGTGCCCAGCTGGTCGAGGGAGACGGCCGGCTGTCTCGACGGCCTGCACCGAACGTGTGCCCAGGTGGTCGAGGGGGACGACCGGACTACCTGCGCTCTTTGCCCCTCGACCTGGCTGCACCGACCGTGTGCCCAGCTGGTCGAGGGGGACGACCGGACTTACTGCGCTCTTGGCCCCTCGACATGACTGCACCGACCGTGTGCCGAGCTGGTTGAGGAAGACGGCCGGCTGTCTCGACGGCCTGCACCGACCGTGTGCCGAGCTGGTCGAGGGAGACGGCCGGCTGTCTCGACCAGGCTGCACCGACCGTGTGCCCAGCTGGTCGAGGGGGACGACCGGACTACCTGTGCTCTTGGCCCCTCGACCTGGCTGCACCGACCGTGTGCCGAGCTGGTCGAGGGAGACGGACGGCTGTCTCGACGGCCTGCACCGACCGTGTGCCGAGCTGGTCGACGGAGACGGCCGGCTCTCTCGACCAGGCTGCACCGACCGTGTGCCCAGCTGGTCGAGGGGGACGACCGCACTACCTGCGCTCTTGGCCCCTCGACCTGGCTGCACCGACCGTGTGCCGAGCTGGTCGAGGGAGACGGACGGCTGTCTCGACGGCCTGCACCGACCGTGTGCCGAGCTGGTCGACGGAGACGGCCGGCTGTCTCGACCAGGCTGCACCGACCGTGTGCCCAGCTGGTCGAGGGGGACGACCGCACTACCTGCGCTCTTGGCCGCTCGACCTGGCTGCACCGACCGTGTGCCCAGCTGGTCGAGGGGGATGACCGGACTACCTGCGCTCTTGGCCCCTCGACCTGGCTGCACCGACCGTGTGCCGAGCTGGTCGAGGGAGACGGCCGTCTGTCTCGACGGCCTGCACCTAACGTGTGCCCAGGTGGTCGAGGGGGACGACCGGACTACCTGCGCTCTTGGCCCCTCGACCTGGCTGCATCGACCGTGTGCCCAGCTGGTCGAGGGAGACGGCCGGATGTCTCGACGGCCTGCACCTAACGTGTGCCCAGCTGGTCGAGGGGGACGACCGGACTACCTGCGCTCTTGGCCGCTCGACCTGGCTGCACCGACCGTGTGCCGAACTGGTCGAGGGAGTCGGACGGCTGTCTCGACGGCCTGCACCGACCGTGTTCCGAGCTGGTCGAGGGAGACGGCCGGCTGTCTCGACCAGGCTGCACCGACAGTGTGCCCAGCTGGTCGAGGGGGACGACCGGACTTACTGCGCTCTTGGCCCCTCGACCTGGCTGCACCGACCGTGTGCCGAGCTGGTCGAGGAAGACGGACGGCTGTCTCGACGGCCTGCACCGACCGTGTGCCGAGCTGGTCGACGGAGACGGCCGGCTGACTCGACCAGGCTGCACCGACCGTGTGCCCAGCTGGTCGAGGGGGATGACCGGACTACCTGCGCTCTTGGCCCCTCGACCAGGCTGCACCGACCGTGTGCCCAGCTGGTCGAGGGGGACAACCGGACTACCTGCGCTCTTGGCCCCTCGACCTGGCTGCACCGACCGTGTGCCCAGCTGGTCGAGGGAGACGGCCGGCTCTCTCGACGGCCTGCACCGACCGTGTGCCCAGGTGGTCGAGGAGGACGACCGGACTACCTGCGCTCTTGGCCCCTCGACCTGGCTGCACCGACCGTGTGCCCAGCTGGTCGAGGGAGACGGCCGGCTGTCTCGACGGCCTGCACCGAACGTGTGCCCAGGTGGTCGAGGGGGACGTCCGGACTACCTGCGCTCTTGGCCCCTCGACCTGCCTGCACCGACCTTGTGCCCAGCTGGTCGAGGGAGACGGCCGGCTGTCTCGACGGCCTGCACCTAACGTGTGCCCAGCTGGTCGAGGGGGACGACCGGACTACCTGCGCTCTTGGCCGCTCGACCTGGCTGCACCGACCGTGTGCCGAACTGGTCGAGGGAGTCGGACGGCTGTCTCGACGGCCTGCACCTAACGTGTGCCCAGCTGGTCGAGGGGGACGACCGGACTACCTGCGCTCTTGGCCCCTCGACCTGGCTGCACCGACCGTGTGCCGAACTGGTCGAGGGAGTCGGACGGCTGTCTCGACGGCCTGCACCGACCGTGTGCCGAGCTGGTCGAGGGAGACGGCCGGCTCTCTCGACGGCCTGCACCGACCGTGTGCCCAGCTGGTCGAGGGGAACGGCCGTCCGACCTGCGCGCTCGGCCCCTCAACACTGAAAAATGGCATTGTCACACGCATATTTGGCAGTCGAGGGGCGTTTTCCGTGGGCTCTGCGCTAAGTCTTTCGACCACCTGGGTCCAGATATTCCGTGCAGCCAGTCCAGGGTTAGGGTTAAGGCTAGGGTTACAGGGTTCGGGCTAGGGTTATTGGGTTATGGGCTAGGGTTGAGGTTAGGGTTAGGGTTATTGTTAGGGTTAGGTCTGGGGCTAGGGTTAGGGTTGGGTCACGAGTGAGGATATGGTGTAAGACATGGTATTGGGTTAGGGTTAGGGTTAGGGCTAGCGTTAAGGTTAGGGCTAGGGTTAGGGTTACGGTTAGGGCTAGGTGTAAGGGTTAGGGCTAACCTAGAGTTAGGGTTAGGGTTTAATGATAGGGGAAGTCTTTGGGGGTCTAGGGTTACGATCACAAAGAAAGAAGAAGAAAGAAAAAAAGCCCCTGACACCGGCGGACGGGTGCCAGAGGCGATTAGATATGAGAGAAAAACAAGTTCCAAAAAATATTAAATAAAAAAGCCTCCACCACCGGCTGACCGGTCGCAGAGGCGCAAAAAGCCCCCGACACCGGCGGACCGGTGCCAGAGGCGATTAGTTAAAACAGAGAGAGAAACTTCAAAGGAAAAAAAAAAGCCTCCACCACCGGCGGACCGGTGGCAGAGGCGCAAAAAAGAGACCAAGTCCCTTGGGTAGCACATCCTAAAAGCTGCGACTGCCCAAGGCTCTCTT